>NW_026578036.1:0-127500 GCF_029603195.1 Condylostylus longicornis
ATATAATTATTATTATTATTATTATTATTATTATTATTATTATTATTATTATTATTATTATTATTATTATTATTATTATTATTATTATTATTATTATTATTATTATTATTATTATTATTATTATTATTATTATTATTATTATTATTATTATTATTATTATTATTATTATTATTATTATTATTATTATTATTATTATTATTATTATTATTATTATATTATTATTATTATTATTATTATTATTATTATTATTATTATTATTATTATTATTATTATTATTATTATTATTATTATTATTATTATTATTATTATTATTATTATTATTATTATTATTATTATTATTATTATTATTTATTATTTATTATTATTATTATTATTATTATTATTATTATTATTATTATTATTATTATTATTATTATTTATTATTATTTTTATTATTATTATTATTATTATTATTATTATTATTATTATTATTTTTATTATTATTATTATTATTATTATTATTATTTTTCTTGAATTTTGTCATCTGATTTTGCTACCTTGTCAGCAGATTTTATTTCGTTATCATGATTATTTGATTTTGCCCTATGTTTTTAATATTCAATATTTCTTCTTTAATTATTGCCATCGACGTTTATCAGATATGATTTATTAGAGACATCTTGAACTATTGTACCTTTTGATCAATTATTGTCTTGATTTTTTCTTAGTTGTACATATACATCTTGTCCAATTGCCAATTTAGGTAAATTTCTGGTTGTACGATCGTAATATAATTTACTTTTTTGTTATCTTTTATATATTTTATCCTTCACTTTGTCAGATACAGCTGGTTTTAATTTGTTTTCTTGAACTGGAATACCTGATCTTGTCCTTCTTGAAAATAATCTTTGTGTAGGACTACTGTCAGTTTCGTCCAAGCTCAAGTAAAGCTTTCCAAATATTTTTACCATCAGTTATACATTTTTTGCGTAATTTTTTAAAAATTTTTACAGTAGCTTCGGCTTTTCCATTAGTTTGTTGGTGATATTGTGAACTTGTAATTTATTTGAATTTCCATTTCTATTTTCTTTAAATTCTTCACTTATAAACGGTACTTATCGGTAATAACTATTTCAGATGGTTCACCTGAACTAAAATTTTTCTTGCTACATTCGATAACTTTTGCTGATGATGTTGTTGTAAGCTCGTCAACCTCAGAGAAATCAGAATAATAATCCACAGTAATTAAAAAATTCTTCCACGGTATTCACATATGTCCATTCCAATTCGTTGAAAAGGGAAATCTGGTAACCTTAGACATGTTAATGGGGTTTTAGTTTGTATTGGTGAAAATTTAGCACATGCTTCGCAGTTTTTAATTTTTTGTTGTATATCAGCAGTCATATTTGGCCAAAATATACTCTCACTGGCCCATCGTAATGTATTTTCTAAGCCTTGATGACTATAGTGTATTCTATTTAACATTTCGATTCTCATACTTCTAGGAATAAAAATTCTAACGCATTTTAATGTAAGTCCATTATAGCGACTTAATTCATGTCTATAATTTCAATATGGAATTAATTCATTGTCAAGATTTCTCTTATTTTTGGGCCATCCTTTATAAATTAAATTAATTAATTTTTGTAGAGTATTATCATTTTTGGTTGCTTCTCTGATTTTGCACATTCTTTCGTCACTGACATTCACATACTTTTCTAAACTTATTTCTTCAATTTTTCTACTATTAGCTTTTTCTACCGCATACACAATTTCTTGACTTTGTTTACTTTGTTCCTCTATTTTTGTTAATCTAGATAATGTATCTGCAATATACATTTTGCAACCTGGTTTATACACTACGTTTAAATTATATCGCTGTAATGACAATAACATTCGTTGTAACCTTCTAGGAATTTTAAAAAAATCTTTTTTGAATATTGATTGAAGAGGTTTGTGATCACTTTCAATTGTTACTATAGGTTGTCCACAAATATACTGATCAATTGTTTTACAAGCGTATACCATTGCTAAACATTCCTCTTCTATAGGTGCATAATTTTTTTCGGTTTTGGTTAAAACTCTAAATAAATGCAATAGCAAATTCGTCTTGAAGTATACATGCACCCAAACCAATATTACTAGCATCGCATTGTATTGTTATATATTTTTGTTGATTAAAATATCTTAAAATCGGTGCTTGAGAAATTAATATTTTTAGTTTTTTAAAATTTTCTTCTTGTTTATTGGCCCAATAAAATTTTTTATTTCGTACTACCTCTCTTAAAGTTTTTGTAATATCTGACATTTGAGGAATATATCTTCCTAGGTATGTATACATTCCCAAAAATTGTTGGATATCATTTATAGTTGATGGGTTAGGTAATTCTGTAAAACATTTAATTTTGCCTGGATCTGGTTTCAATCCGTTTTCAGTTAGTAAATGTCCGAAAAACGGAACTTCTTTTAAACATATTCGACATTTTTCTTTGTTTAATTTTAAATTCTTTTCTCTTAAACGTTTCAATAGTGCTTCCAAATTTAAATTGTGATCAATTATTGCTTCTTCTTTAGTATTTCCAGTACCATAAATTAAAATATCATCTGCTATTACTTCTATACCTTTCAGACCTTGCAAAATTTCTTGTTGTTTTCGTTGATATATTTCTGGAGCAGGTGCTATACCAAATGGAATTCAATTCCAGAAGTATCGACCAAATGAAGTCCTAAAAGTTGTAAGTGGAGAACTTTCTTTATCGAGCTCAACTTGCCAAAAACCATTTTTAGCATCAAGTGTCGAAAATACTTTAGCATTTGCTAATTGCGGTAAAATTTCATCGACAGTTGGTATTTGATGCCTTTCGCTTTTGAGAGCTTTATTTAGGTCTGTTGGATCGAGGCATATTCTTAATTTATTATTTCGTTTTTCTAACACAAAATTACTGATCCACTCTGTAGATTGCTCAATTTTTTGTACTACACCCTTGCTTTCAAGTTAATATAATTTAGTTTTTAGATCCTTTTGTAGAGCTAATGGAATTCTTCTAGGTTTTTGTTGTAATGATTTAACTTTTTCATCTATTTCTAAGTGTAGATTTCCTGGTATTTTGCCATCTCCTTTGAAGACATCGTTATATTTTTCTATAATTCTTTTGGCATCTGACGTGATGACTGTATTTTTATATTCCAAATTTTATTAGCTTAAGGTGTACTGAAGTTTCTGCATTTAATAATGGTTTATGATTCATTGACACGACTTCAAATTTCTTTTTAACTACATTATCTTTGTGACGTAATGTAATCATGGTACACCCTATAGGTTTAATTAACTGACCTCCAAAGCACCTTAAAATAGTCTGACTTTTATTTAAATTTAAATTTTTACCTTTAATTTTGATCAAATCATCCTGACTTATAATGTTTGTTCCTGCACCCGTGTCAATAATGCATTCTATCATCATATTTTTGCTGTCTTCTTTTTGAAAAGAAATATTTGCTGTATTATTTTTAGAATTTCCACTAAAATTAATTGCCGTTGTATAATATAAATCTTCAGTTTCTGTGCTATCATCACTGCAATTTTCTGCTAAATTTACAGCTTTCCTTTCATAGCGTTTTTTTTGAAGGTGACTTTTGTGACTTTTTAGTTTCACACATGTATCCAAAATGTCCTATTTTTTTACATACCTTGCATTTTTGTCCATTTGCTGGGCACGAGTTTTTCTGATGAGTTTTCCCACAGCGTCTACAGGTATTCGAATTCTTTTTACTTTTATGTTTTTTAATTTATTTTATTTCCTCAATTGGGTTTATAGCTTTTAGTTGTTTATCAATCTGTTCAGTAATCGCAGATATTTCCAAAGCTTTTTTTAAAGTTGAACCTGGTTCCATTAATAATTTCTTTCTGATATTATTGTCATATAAACTTACTGCTAATCTATCTCTAATGAAAATATCTTGACAACTGTTGGAGTCACATGTTTTAATTAATTTTCTTAGGCGATATTCAAATTCTTTTGTTGATTCTGTAGGTTCTTGTTTAGCAGAATCAAATACAAATCTTTCATAAATATCATTTGTTTGCTGTTTAAAGTGTTTTTCTAAAGCTTCTAAAATCATTTTTGTACTTTCTGTTCCGATGTTAAATCTGAATTTTGATATATTCTGAAACGGTCAGCTCCAATAATTGATAGTAGAACTGCAACCTTTATTTCCGGAGTTTTCTCTTTTAATCCGCAAGCTCCTTCATAATTATCCCATGCTGATTTAAATAAATTGAAATTCTCGACCACGTTGCGTTCTTTTAATAAAATAGGTGACGGTGGTGGTATATTAGCAGACGTCATTTTACTTATTAAATTTTATTATAAAATTTGATAATTTTATTATTGAAATTTTTAGTTCTCAATTTTAAATAAAATAATTTTAAATTATTATTATTATTTTTTTTTAAATAGGAAATTTTTATTTTTCTATTTATAAGCAATTAAATATTTTCGATTATTTTTTATTTTATTCTTCTTTTTTTTTCTTTTTATTAATCTTCAAAAACGTATACCTGACACAATATTGAAAGAATATACTATCTTAATAAATGAGTGTTCTAAATTAAACTGGTTTATTATTAATATTCCAAAATACTTATTCTAATTGTACCTAATACAAATGATATAAATATATGTTTATATGTAAATATGTAATTATTGTACCTACATGGGTAGTATAAAGTATTTTAACATATTATTATAACAGGTCCATTGTAGTGGATGATCTAATCGCTGCTCTCAGGGTCCCCGCGGCACGTGTCTGGGGATACGCCGACGATGTGGCCTTCGTCGTACGAGGAAAATTTGAGAGCACTATTTCTGATCTTCTACAGCAAAATTTACGTGTTGTGGAGAGGTGGTGCAAAGGCGTTGGTTTAAATATAAATCACTTTGTACTTTAAATATAAATCAAGTGCAAGAGCACTTTGGTCATCTTCACCAGACGCAGAAGCAGGGATAGATTAACGAGCCCAATTCTGTTTGGTGAACGTATTAGTTACTCTTGGAAGTTGAAGTATCTGGGAGTAACCCTGAATGATCGTCTCTCCTGGAATACCCATATAGATAGAGTTATCGAGAGGGCTACGGTGGCCTTGTGAACGTGTAGGAGCTTCATCGGGCGGACCTGGGAAATTAGTTCCAGAATAGCACTGTGGCTATACAAGGCCCTTGCTGGGCCCTGGAGGTGATGATCAGGTTGCCGCCACTGCACCTCCATATATTGAAGGAAGCTCGGCTAGTGACTTACCGACTTCTCTCTGGCGAGGACAGAGCAGGGCTAAAGTTGGCTCACAGGACTCACAGAGACTTCATTGAGAGCGATCCGATTCTATGAATAACCATGTCGGATACCTGTCTGCCGCGGTACCATTTCGACCACAGGTAAAGGGTTCTGTTTCCCGATCGATGGACGTGGGATCGGCGTGGCCCAGTACTTGAGTCGGGTTCGAGCGTGTGGTATGCGGACGGATCCAAAACAGAGTCGGGTGTGGGTTAAAGGTATACGGTGTCCGCCTGGACACGCGTGTATATGCAACCCTTGACCCGTATTGCACAGTGTTCCAGTCCGAAATACATGCAATAGAGATCTGTCTCAGAATCAATTTAGAAAGGGGGTGTAGAAACCGCACCATCTATGCGTTCTCGGACAGCAGGGCTGCATTGCTGACGATTCGTTCACCTCAGGCTATGCGAAGGCCCTCCGCATTGCCGCACTCAGACACTCTTATCAGTTCTTGTACCGGCCCGGCTGTATCAGATTTCAGGGCCGCCATCCCAATTCGCCCTTCGGGGCAAATCCACACCCGACCACCACATCGTGTCTCCATATTCTGATAGCCTCCCTTAATTTTTCCGGCGGCGGCTCTACCTCGGTGTCGTAACGCATATAATAAGAGATCGGAAGAAGAGGCAAATTCTTCTTCTATCTTACCCACCTCACCACAGTCGTACCGCTGTCACAAAAGTTATCTAAAAGAAAAATTTTAGTTCCTTTCTGGCTAAAATACAAGATCTCTGTTTACTTACCCCAACTTTACAATACATAAGGACATAGTCCTTAAGCCTCAGGCCCCTGATCCTCCCCTTTCCATGCAATCACGGCTCCTGAGTGATCCCAATGTGGATGCTATTAGCGCTCATGTGCCCCACAAGATTGCCAGTAGCGGCCCTACTTTCCTACCCACCCTTCGAGCACAGAATCGCTTTCGCTTCCTCCATCTGCTCTATCTCCCAAGGACTAAGCTCCTGCGGCGATAGCGGCTGCAGTCTCCTTCTAGCACTGCAGAGCTTGTTAAGCGCGTCCCGTGCCTGGTTCCTTTACTCCTCACCCGTGAACGGATTAATCCTGCTGAAGCCAACTTCACTGACGGCTTGGTGCTAGTGCCACCGTCCCCCGACAGCGAAACGGAGTCAGTCTTACTGATGATGGTTCTGTCACCACCATCCTCCAATCCAGAGTTCGATTATGACCTCCTCCTGTTGACCTCTTGCGAGTTGCATTCTGAGCTAATCTCAAAATCCTCCTCAAACAGAATCATTGTGGATGACGAAAACCGCGACCACGCCACCATCTCTTCGTCGGTATTCCATTCAGAAGCATTACGTTCCTTAAGGCCTGTTTCCACCTTGAAGAACGTTTTCACTGGCGACTTAGCCTCTCCAGGGGCCAAGCCCTCGCAGCCCGTCGTAGGTCCGGACGACACTTGTGCTGATATCTCAGAACGCCCTTCAACACTCCTTCCCGACATCCTTCATAATAGTTGGGTTGTGGGATTCTCTTGGTTTTTCAGACCTCCCGCTCGACCTTATCGGCATGGTTGCACCTGCCAGACACAGTATGCGCCCACATCGCTCTTGGGTTCTTTAGTCCTACATAAGCCTCCCCATCGCGACAAGATGGAATCCCCCGGGGAGAATTTGAAATTAAGTTATTATTGTTTTGTTCTACAACTCTTAAATGGTTTTTTGACTCGTTTTTGTCTTCTTAGTCCATTGTCCCGAAGGTCTATTTGAGAAAGGATCCTTCAACATTAATTAAGGCTCTTTTTAAAATGGTTTTAAATGAATGCAGTTGAAGCCACTGCAAACGACTTAAGTCTGTTTTAGTGATTTCGAAATAAATGCATTTTAAACTTTAAATTAAATTTTGAAAAAAGTTATGAAGTTTTTTGAACCAATTTTTTTTTTTGATTGAAAGATAATTAAGAAAGGAAGCGATTAACTCATAATCTGAAGTAAAACAACTAATAGTATTCTCATAGTTATGAAAAAAGTGAGATAGACGGTTATACAAAATTTATAAAAAGCACTTTGCAAAGCATAACTCGACTTAGGCGATTTGTGAAAAATTACTTTTGCATTTTCGTCAAATTTAAGTCGACTTAAGCTGTTGTTGCAAAACTGAAAATATGGTTTTAGGTGACTTAAGTTATATTGAAAAGGGAAGAAATATGTGTATTATTTCTACGTTATTTGATTTTTCACTTTTTTTTCAAATCATTGTCATAAAAAACATAAATTGAGGTAAAAAATGAATTAACTTCAAGTAAAAATTATTTCTAAAAGTTTAAGAATAATTTTTTCATTAAATTTAAGAAAGGTGACAGTATCTTTTATTCTCTCTCGGATTCTCCGACTAAATATGGATGGGTATCTGCTAAATCTCCAGTCTTAATCGTTTTGTAAAATTTGTAAACCAACAGATTAAAAAATTGCATCAAGTTCTCTAAGTTTTTCTTTTTTGGGACTAATTTTCTCTTCTTCTTCAATTTGGAGCATGTCTTGAAAATCTAACTAGTTAACACCTTGTTTTAAAATATAAAAAATCTTTGTATAAACGGTTCTTGTAAAATATTTTTGGAAGTCAATTTCTTGAAATCTGTGGTGCGACTCTTTCCACTTAAGAGAATTTCAAAAAGTAATTCAATTACAAAAAGGCTTCATTGCGCAACGGATCTGACAAAGTTGTTCCATTATTGCAAAAATGAGCACATAAAGTAATCTCTAAAATGAGTTTATGAGTTTTGTGTTTGTTATTTTATTTATGTACTATAGTCCATATAACTTTCTTACTTGTTCATAATGATACTAAATGCGAATTAATTAAAATTTTTAAATCAAAAACAAAGTGAAATCAAGTGTGAGTCATTACAACTACTGTAATGAAAAGTCAAATTTGATAGTGAACTCGAACTCGTAAGAAAATAATGATTCGATACTTGTGAAAATTAAATTTTGGAGACGTATTATTAATTACGTATAGAAAATGGTTCGTTCGTCAGTTTTTCTCTAAGTTCTGCCGTAAAAACAATATAGATCGCCGTAAAAAGTTGTGGCAAAGTAAATTGGTTCGGAATTTGCTCTCCTATCATAGAGTATATAAGTATTTGATTATCAAATAAACAAAGAATATTGTAAGTTTGCTCGACTTTTTTATTTTAGCTGTCAGCATTTACTTTTCAATTAAGACTCCATACAAATTGATCACGAGTCAGTTTGGAGCGTTCATGTACTTGAGTGCATTCAGGAAGCCCGGTCGCGAAAGATTAAGCGAATTTTTCTAACCGTTCGGCAAATTGTAAAAGGATTTTTCTTAAAAGAATAAAAGTAGAAATCTTTTCATATTTTTTATCCCTACAGATATGTTCACATGCCCAATAGGACCCGAAAACTTGCTTTTGAATGTTGTCAATTTTAAAATCAGGATCATTAATACTGTCACCACGACCAAAGTCAATTGCGGTTTTCAAAACTGTAGTAACTTCGGTTTTCAAAGTAAGATCTGTTGTGTAAATACTTGTTTCTTTACTTTAAAACACTTTGAATCCGTTATGTTAGTTTCAAATATATTGCAATACCTCTAACATCCGCCACAATCTTCTCAGCTCTCCTAGCAAGTTCCAAAATTTTTAACGTACATTTATTAAGCGTGAATTAAGTTTATATTGGATAATTTTTGCATTATTTAACAATTTCCAACATCAGCACATTTAAAAACAATAAATAACTGTCTTTGTAAAAAATACTTTCTTTGAAATAACAAAAATATAATAAATAATTTAATATCGAAGAAATTTGATCTCACGGAAATGAGTAACAAAAAGTATAACAAAATATTGTTATTCCCAGATATACCAATTTTATTTATTGAAAACCCTTGCAAATTATAATAATTTGTATTTCCTAACAAAAGGTGTTTTACTAGCGTATAATAAAAGTGTTGCTTTGTCAAACACAAAAATTTGATCTTCCTAATAACATGTGTTTTACAAGGGCGTAATAAAACAACACTTTGTTTAATAACACAATTAGACCACAAAGGCAAAACAATCTACCATCAGGTAGCTAGCCACGTGTCATTTTAACATGGGAACTCCGTCAATTGAAAAAAACATTTGTCACAGGTAAATCACGAAATGACCTACAATATTATTTGTTAAATAAAAAATTCAAATCTTAAACATGGGATATTTGGGTAATTAGAGCATTAATAATGCAGGTAACTTGTGCAGATGCTTTATATTTTGGGTTAAAAAATACAACTATCTTACTTGTCGCTGAATGTAAGATTTAATTTTAACTATAGTGAACAAGTTTTAAACCATGGAGATAAAATACCTAGACTACATATCACATAAAATAATATGTTAAGCGTTATAGATTTATTGTTCTTATTTGCACGCGTTATAAAAACCTAACTCAACATAAGAAGTCTTTTGCAATATAATTGTATTTGCAATAATCGCCTAACTCGAGATGAGTTTAAACAACCAACAATTATTATTTTACACAAATCGCTTATGTCGAGTTAGTATTTAAAAAAACTCAAAATTAATTTTGTAACAAAAGCTTAACTCGAGATAAGCGGTTATAAAAATTCATACATGAAAAAAAAAATGTCACTAATTTTGATTTGCAACAATAGCTCGAAATAAATGGTTTGTCAAAAACATAAAAAAGATGTTTTCTGCTCTTAACTCGATTTAGGCGACTAGTGCAAGTGCACTTAGTTACCATTTCGAGTTAGGTCATGTGTGAATTCGACAATAACTCCGGCTACAACAGTCGTAGAACCACCAAATTTTGTGAGCATGTGAAACTCAAAACGGAGAATTCGCTGGTAAACATATCTCATTTTTGTCTTAACTCGAGCTAGGCGGTTTGTGTTTGAGGCCACTGAATGGTTAGTTTTATTTATTTTATTTTTTAATATATTATAAAAGCTTTTATTAAAATTATTATAAAAGCTTTTATTAGAATATAGTTAACGAATGGTAAAGTATTCATTTGATTTTCTATTATGTTTATAAGTGTTTGAATTTCGATTAAATTAATATTGTGTATTATTTTGCTGTAGCTTTCGATTATATCAATGTTTTCGTGCTGTGTTATGGTGAATCCAGCTTCGGTCTTCAATTTATTCGGATTTATTATTATTATTAGTGTTATTATTATTTGTATTATTGTTAATTTAAATTTTCTTTTTATTCGAACTGGATGAATATTATTATTTTAATGTCAATCATTTTAACTTTGTACCTTACTATCTCGGGCTTATTTATAAGGATTTCGTCAGTATTTGGTAATAGAAATTCCTTCATATTTTTGTTGAAGTTGCTTACAGTTTAATCTTTCTTTTGCTGTATTAAATTTTTATTTTTTCGAAGTCGGTTATCTTACCACTGGTAAAATCGATAAGTCTTACTTTAGTTGTCGAGTGGATGGTCCTATTGTCAAGTTCTACTGCTTTTAGGACCTTACTTCCGGAGTCTAGGTTAGGTTCCGTTAAACTGCTAAATTCAGTATCAAATACGAATTTATTTGGTTTTTCAAATAAAGAATTTCGCAGTTTTAAAGCTTGAAGGATTGTTATGCTATTTCTGTCGGAAAGTCTTGTTATTGAAAGATGTTTTGTGTATTTGTCAATTGCTGTTAAAAACACTTCTTTTTTTGAATAAAATGTGCCAGCGTGGATACTTTGATTTGATTCAGACGGTCTTTCGGAAATTTGAAATTTGTATTGAGTCGGCTTTCTGTCATATTCAGCCAAATTACAAATGTTTCAATTCTTAATATATTTATAAATAAGGTCTTTTACTTTCGGAATGTAATACCTGTCCTTTATTTCGTTGAAGTTTTCTAAAATGCCGCGATGGTTACTACCAACATGTTTTTTTTTTATTTTATCGATAATTTCTTCTTCATTATTTATTTCCTGAGCAAATTTGGTGCATTTAATTAGGAATGACACTATAGCGGAGTAAATGGCTATAGTGTCATTCCTAATAAATCTTTTTAATAAATCATTTAAATAAGTTTCGATTGACAAATCTTTTTCTTCTATAAATATTTTCCTATATCTTTTATATTTAATTTCTTTTTAGCACGTTTCCAAAAATTTTTTGAAAAAAAGTGCTTTTCAGTTTCACTCTGTCCGTTCGTCCGTCCGTCCATCCGTCCGTCCGTCCGTCCGTCCGTCCGTCCGTCAATCCGTCCGTGGACACTTTTTTGTTTACAAAACTTCTACACCCTTGAAGATAGAAAGCTGAAATTTAAAACGTACATAGATCTTTACTAGAAACTTATTTCCGTAGACCGACAGATTGACAGACCGACAGTTTGCTAAAGTAGTTTATTTACACTTCCCTACCATGGAGAAAGACATCCCCACCGAAAACCTACCTATTGTATTCACAATACAGTCGGTAACACTTACTTAACACAAAAACATTTAGTAAATAAAGTTGGGTCAAACCAATGGTTTGTATTGTAGCACTTTTTCCTTCAACAAGTGAAAATACTGCTTTTAAATACAGTCTATGCATATCTACCACACTATTAAAATTATTTTCATTCATAAACGAAACTATTTCTAGGATTGCATATATGAACGATTTATGCAGTCTTTTAAATAAAGCGAAAATTAATATAAAGAGGGGTTAACATAATGCTCGATTTTAAGGTTTAATTGTGTGAGTTAAGAAAAATAATTATATTTTTTAATGTCATGGAATTTACTGTTAGCTTTTTGCGCTTATAGAAATTTTAAAATCTTGCGGTTTCGGAAATATAAGGTGTCAAAAATTCAAATTTTACAAATTTTGAAGAGGCGATAACTTGAGAGGGGCTGGACATGGAAAAAAATTTTCTTCTAACGAAATGAAGCATTTATTAGTGTCTAAAAGCCAGTAAAATTTCAACCTTTCTACAGGCTGGGGTCTGGAAGAAAAACAACATCAAAAATTTGGAAAAAACGGACTTTAGATAACGGTAAATTTGAACGGCCATTTTGTTTTTCTAAAGTTTAACAGTAGTATACCGCGCTAGGGTAAGCAAGCCAGAGCCTTTCTGCGATTGCAAAATTTCTATAAATTTTTTGGAAAGGTCAGGGCTCGAAAATTGATCTACGGGCCGATTTCATATTTTTCATCATATCTGCGGAACGAATTGAATGAATTTTTTGAAATTTGATATTTGAGTTCTAGTTGTTACCCAAACTAACTTACGAGCATTTCAGGGAATTCGGATAGCACAAAGCGAAACTAAGAGCCAAATTTTCATTTTTCTAGGTATGTTAACTAAATGCTTACTAATGTCCTAAAAATTGGAAAGAAGTATTTTACAGACATTTTTATAATATTCTGTAACACTTGTACTAATCTAGACAATACACATTGCGGTCGGTTATATGCTGACTACACCAGATTCTTAATAATGTTGTCTACAATTGGAATGTTGTTACCTAAATATTCGATACCGCTATGAATGGTAGCCATTTCACGTTCTCTTTTCAAATTTTTATTATTATCGATTTCCACAGTATTTATTTCATGCTTATCGGTATCTAATCTACTTAAAAGTCGGTTACTTTGTTATCTTTGCCTTTGCAGCATTCGATATCGAAATCAAACTCATTGAGTTAAATTTTTAAACGTTGAAGCTTGGAATTAGGTTCTTTTAAGGACCAGACCAAAGGTTTGTGGTCTGTTCGTATGGTAAATTTTATGCCATAAAGATATGGACGAAAATATTTTGTTGACCAGATTATTGCCAATAAATCTTTTTCGATTGTGCTATATTTTATTTCATGTTCGTGAAGTGTTCTAAGAAATCTTGTTCTAAGTTCGTGGAGTGGCATAAGAAATCGGGTGGCCATTTTGCTATAAAACGAACCCAATGGTACATTAGCTTGCATCAGTAGTTAGTACAAATTTCTGATTAACATTCGGGTATTTAAAATTGGGTCCTTACTAATTATATCTTTGAGTTTCTAAAATGCTTCTTAATGCTTCTATATATTTTGTATTATTGGTATCTATTTTGTTATTTTTCTTTAAGTAGTGGGTTAAAGGTTGTGCTACTTTAGCGTAGTCTTTGATGAATTTGCGATAATACCCGGTGATTCCCAGAACCCTTCCTACACCTTTCGTGTTGTAGGAAGTTCTCAATTTTTAATTACTCGAATTTTTGAAGGATTGTGCTTAATACCTTTATTGGTTACCAAATTACCTAGGTATTGAGATTGTTCGAAAAAAAAATTACATTTATCGATTTGAATCTTTTAATCATATTCCCGTAGTTTATGAAAGATTTTTGAAATTGCTTCAATATGTTCTTGCCATTAAGTGCTGAAGATTAATATGTCATCTAAATATACGACACAACAAATATTAATGAATTCGAGTAACACATGATTCGTCATGCGTTGAAAGGTCGCAGGGGTATTCTTTAACCCGAAAGCCATCCTGATAAATTCGTAGTGACCCTGTGGGGTCAAAAACAAGTTTTTTGCTTGGTCGAAAAATCTTATTAAAAAGTGAATCGATGTTAGGGTTCGGGAATTCATCATCTATACTTATTTCATTAAGTTTTCTGTAATCCACTACTATTCGCCATTTATTTTTTTTGAACTATCAATTTTTTTGGGAACTACCTGAATTGGGGAATAACTTGATTTTATAATATGTTGACTCAACATTTTTTCTATCTGTTTCTCTACCTCTAACTCATGAACTTTTGGAAATCGATAAATTTTGGAGTATACCGGTTGTGAGCGTTTCTTTATTATTGAATGTCTAACTGAATCAACACTTGTTAACTGTTGACCCTCTTGATAGAATAAGTCCCTATTTTCTTATATATAAATTTTTTTAAAATTTTTGCACTCCTCTGTATTCAAATTTTCGTCCTTAATATGATTATAAATTTCACTCGGAGTCAAATCTAATAAATATAGTTTCTTTAAATTGGCAAGCATTTCGTCACCCCGAAATTATTTTGTCGTATATCCTGAAAATGAAATTTTGGGACATTGAGTTTAAAGTTTGAACTACAAAAGCAAAAGATTGAGCTTAATTTCAAAACAAGTGCCTAATTTTCAATAAAGATTTTGTAGTATGATGAATTAGCTTTAAAATGGTATTGTAAAATATACCTAATCCGAACAAAAATTTCGAGATTTTGGACATTTTTGTCAAAACTTTTGTCGTAAGGGACATGATTTACGGTTTTTTTTTATTATTGCACGGAGGACAAAGAAATGTAGATATACCACAAAATAATTGCAAATACTGAATGTCGAAACATACATATATAATGTAAATTCAAAATCGTTTTAGTGCGAATAATAAGTTTTTGGATTCATGATTCCTATTTAATAATGATTTCTAAAAATAGCTTAATCTATTTCAAATAGTCTCCGAGACAGAGACTTATAAAATGAGTGTTTTATTAACAAATAAATAAAAATTTGTGCTTCACAAAACAGTTAGACTTTTCTTTTGCTCTATTAAACAAAACGGTTTTACTTCGTGTCACAATTCTTCTTGAATGCCTAATTGTATCACTTTTCATTTTGTTTAAACAATTGTATCACAATAAATTTTTAATTAATTTACGAAAAATTATATCTAAGGTATTCATAATGACAGAATTATTCAAAACAAAACAGTTTCTTCAAAAGGCTACAACGTTTTTACAAATTCGTTTGTAAAAATAAATTAAATTTTTACTTTCGTAATGAATTTTTTTAAATTTTTTAAACAAACTTCAGTATCAAAAGTATAAAATAACACCAAGACTTTGTTCCACAACAATAATTTTTATTGAAATCTATTATATCTTACATAATGTTTCAATTACTACTCCATCTTCAGAGAAAATGTATTTGAGTATCTAAGAAGATGATGTACTAATGGAACATAAGAATGTAAATAAAGTTGGGTCAAACCAATGGTTTGTATTGAAGCACTTTTCCCTTCAACAAGTGAAAAAACTGCTTTTAAATACAGTCTATGCATATCTACCACACTATTAAAATTATTTTCATTCATAAACGAAACTATTTCTAGGATTGCATATATGAACGATTTATGCAGTCTTTTAAATAAAGCGAAAACTAATATAAAGAGGGGTTAACATAATGCTCGATTTTAAGTTTTAATTGTGTGAGTTAAGAAAAATAATTATATTTTTTAATGTCATGAAATTTACTGTTAGCTTTTTGCACTTATAGAAATTTTAAAAATCTTGCGGTTTCGGAAATATAAGGTGTCAAAAATTCAAATTTCAAGAGGCGATAACTTGAGAGGGGCTGGACATGGAAAAAAATTTCTTCTAACGAAATGAAGCATTTATTAGTGTCTAAAAGCCCCTAAAATTTCAACCTTCTACAAGCTGGGGTCTAGAAGAAAAACAATATCAAAAATTTGGAAAAAACGGACTTTAGATAACGGTAAATTTGAACGGCCATTTTGTTTTTCTAAAGTTTAACGGTAGTATAAAAAGGGGAAACAAGCCACTGCCTTTCTGTGTTTGCAAAATTCAAAAATGCTTATGTTTTCACTGCACTAAATAGTTAAAAAATGGCATTTTTAGGGTTTTGGGGGGAAATAACTTCTAGAGGGGGGGAGATAGGTAAAAATTTTGTTCTATGGAAATAAGTTTCTAGTAAAGATCTATGTACGTTTTAAATTTCAGCTTTCTATCTTCAAGGGTGTAGAAGTTTTGTAAACAAAAAGAGTGTCCACGGACTGACGGACGGACGGACGGACGGACAGAGTGAAACTAATAAGCACTTTTTTTCAAAAATTTTTTGGAAAAGTGCTAAAAATAATAGATTTTAATAAAAATTATTATGAAACAAATAGTTACAATTTTTTTATTATTTTGATACCAAATACTGTTTGAAATATTAAAAAATATTTCACCAAAATTTGCAAAAAACTGTAAAAGAAAAAATTTTTCCAAAAATATTTGATAAAATTAGATATTTTATCAAAAAAATTATTCTGATAATTTTTCTTAACATAGCTTACTAATTTTTACCAAACATAAACTGTAAACCATTTCTAAATTTAAACAAGCTGGTATAAACCGACTGAATCATATCTTGCACCTTGACAACCTGAGTTTAGAAATTTGTTTTAGAAATATCTGTCAAGTCATTCCACCAAAGCTTCAGAGATACATGTTACCTAAATTGGACACACAACTGCCAAGTCTCATGAATCTGACTTTATTAAATATTTAAAATAAGCTTTTGGAGGTGCACGGTAGCTAGCCGAACCCATTGTCTGAATTGGTCTAATTACAATAGCAGCCTTCGTTTGCACAAAAGAAACAGCTTGTAAAAGTTTGGTCCTGATTGCAATATTTTTTTTGAGTTATTGGACGAACAGACATGGCTAAATGAACGCAAAATTTTACGCTGAGCAAGAATATATATACGCTTTCATACCGAAGACGACTCATTCAAGTGGACAAACTCCATACTAAGTACATTTATTTTGGTTCAAAAGGCTTGTACTATAATATGTATTTGAAATTTGAACTTCTAAGTGAAGAAGTCAGCTTTTAAGGCAAAAAGTGTTTAAAAATTTACCGTACATCTGTCCATGATAGGAAATTAAATAGACTATTTATATCTCTTTTTAACGACCGTATTGTGTATACAATAGGTAGGTTATGTGATAGCAACAAATTTTGCATATCGAGTTTTCGGTTGGAATACACTTCTCCATAGTAGAGAAATGTAAATAAACTATTTTTAGCAACCTCTCGGTCTGTCCGTCTGTCGGTCTCTCGATCTGTGTGTGTAAGCGTGTATCTCAAGTTCTGCTGAACCGATTTTGATGAAATTTTAAATTGTAAGTTTATTTCCACCATGGCACGGATTGATCAACTTTTGGGATATATCAGGTATTGAGAACTGCACTTTTTAGCGGGCCTGTTTTACATTTTTGAACATTTTGAAGAAAATATTCAACCGATTGTCTTGAAATTTCATATATAAGCTTCACTAGACCGATCGCAAAACTTCAAAACTTTTGGAGGAAATCAGGCATCAGCAACTGGACGTTTACTACGGGCCAAACATACATTTTAGTGTATATAAAGAAATCAACCGACTTTAGTGTATATAAATAATCAACCGATTTCATTGAAATTTAATATTTAAATTCCTCGTATTAAAACAATGAACATATAGATTATTTGGAAAGATCAGGGCTCGAAAACTGATCTGCGGGCCGATTTCATATTTTTCATCATATCTACGGAAAGAATTGATGGAATTTCTTCAAATTTGATGTTTGAGTTCTGGTTGTTACCGAAACTAATTGGCGAGCATTTCAGGGAATTCGGGGAGCACAAAGGGAAGGAAGTATTTAACAAATATTTTTATAATATTCTGTAACACTTTCACTTAACTAGACAATACACATTGCGGTCGGTTATGTGTTGACCACATCAGATTTTTTTAACTTGATGTAGCTTTGCCAAACAAAACTTTTGCGGCAGTTTCAACAACTAATTTTGGTATTACTTGTTTGTTTTTAAATACAAGTAGTTTTAAAACTGGATAAAAACTGAAACTAACTGAAAAGGCATAAATTTTTTTTGTGTTTCAGATAACATCTCCTTTAATAGTAATTCCTCACCATGCGATCTAGTGAATTTCCCAACAAGTTTTGTTTCCACTAGTTAGTACTTTTCTTATTTTGTAACACCACTCACTTTTTTTAAAACTTCGTTAATCGGATGGTGAGGAGTTACTATTATTGGAGATGTTATCTGACGCATAAAAAAAGAGTTAAATACTTTTCAAATGAAAAAAATGATATATTTACCTGTAACTAAAAAACTTTCATAAAAATTTTCGAGTTCTTCTTCGACGCTGAAATCTGGATTCTTTTGTTTATCGTCCAAATCAAACTCATCTTTAAAAAAATTTTTTTTATTAAACAAAATATATCAATGGCTTTAATATATTCGTATTTATTCAATACTACTAACCGTTATGTCTTTCTTCACCAAAAATTTCTTCATAATTCTGGATAAAAGAATATGAAATTGAAGTTAAATTGAACTTGAATCATTGTCATATGGTGATACCATAGCACAACAACAATTTCAAACACGTACAGCGAAATGTTTGCTCTGTCGGATTGTTATTTTTATTCACGTACGACACAATAAATTTTAAGAAATTTAATATTATTATATTGTTTATTACCGTACGACAAAATAATTGCTTAAATTTAAACGCTATTTTTATACGAAATTTTTGATAAAAATCCACAAATGTGGCATATATAACGGAATAACGCAAGTTCAATGTACTCTGTCCTTTACGAAAAAAAACGCAAAAATATCTCAGGAACCAAAAGAGCTAGCACCGCGAGAGTGACAGGCGTAGATAGAGCTCCAAAATTTTTTAAAAATGGCATTTTTAACACACTTATTGTCATTTTGCGTTGTACGATTTATAAATTTTGTAATTTTTCCTTTGATTTCTATTTCTTAATTTTCTAAGTCTTCCAGTTGGACCAACTTCATTTAATTCGTTTTGTCCTAAAATTGCGTCGAAGTTTTTATTATTAATTTTCAAAACTTTCCAAAGAATTTTCGCATTATGGTTAAATTTCACTGGAACATTTGTAAGCTTTTCAAACAAAATATTACTATTTTCAATTTTTTAATTTTTATTGGTTTTTTCAATTTATTAAGTTTTATGAGAGGTAATACATTTTGATTTATTATGGAAGTAGTAGATCCCGTATCAATTAAAAAATTAATCCAAGTGTTATCGATAGTAAATTGTACTACTGGTAAATTTTTTGTTTTCGAGGCCCTAACCAAAAATTTTCTTGGCTATCCTACGTATGGTTTACATCAACTTCCATTGGTTCGGAAGGACGACTATCGCTATTAATATAATTTCGACTTCTGGCACTGTAGTAATTATCATTGTTTCTAAAATTTCCACTATTTCTATTATAACGTGAAAAGTTCTTATTCAAATTATAATCCTGTGAAAAGTTTCTATTTAAATTATAATTTTGTGAAAAGTTTCTATTATCATTGTTATATTATTATTATTAGAATTTCGCTGATTGTGCAAATTATTAAAATTGTAAAAATTACGTGAATTAAAGTTATAATTATTAAAATTACGCGATTTGCTATTATGACTACTATTTTGTCTTTTTATGTTATTATTGTTATTATTATTTTGGTTATAGAAACCCGAAGGACTAGGACCTAATGTTTGTGGGAGTTCGTTAAAAGTGTCTTCCAGAGTTGTGACCTTTTCGCCCGTAAAAACATGCTATCTTCCAGAAATTTTTCCAGAAATAGAACCTCGTTGTTGCTCGGCTAAATTCTGTCGGCTTACTATCTTATTTTTATTACATAAAATTGTTTTACATTACTACATTTAATTTGGTCTGCTATTTCTTTTAATTTTAGGTAGTTTTCTTGGATGCCAAATGTTTTTTTAGCTGTTGTTTTATACTACTCCAGTCTGTTGTGCTGTTAATTTTTATGATGGAATCAGCCGCCGGTACTTGTAATTTATTTGTCATGACAGTTGTTATATAGTCCTTTGATGCTTGGTCGGGTGCCAGATTTATAAATATTAGTCAGATTATAAATATTAAAATAAAGGTAATAGTCTTCATTTCCTTTAAAGATAGGCAATGACCTTGCTTCGGTGATGAGATCATAGCCATTTCTATTTTATTAATTTATTAGATTCGAATTTTATGTGATGTTATTTAATTTGTTTTTTTTTTGTAGTTGTTGTGATTTTTTTTTTCTTTTTAAGTATTTTATTTTTATTATTCTCAAATATCTACTTCCTATTTTTTACTTAAAGTTTGCCCACTAGTTCCTAAAAAGGAAAACTAGTGTTTTAAAAAAAAATTGATTTTCTTCATAACTGTCAATGTCATGAAATTGTTTATGATATATGATTTTAATTTTTAGTATGTGATTTTTTTATATTAATAGAATAATGTTAACTTTTTAATTTACATAAAGTTATATGTATATATAAAATTAAAGATTAAAAATCTAGTTTTTAAAAAAATATAATTAAGTATTATAATAGTTTACTACATTTCTGTACATTGAATTAAAAACCAAAAATAATTTGAAAAATTCAGGTGTATGAATTATTAATGGTTAGGGTCGTATATCCCTGCTCAGCGTAAAATTCTGATCGCACGATAACTCAAAAACGAGTAAAGCAAATACCATTAAATTTTAACTAGGTGTTTCCTCTGTGCCAAGGACGAACTCTATTGTAATTGGACCAATTTGGACAACGGGTTCGGGTAGCTGCCATACAACTTAAAGAGTTTATTCGAAATACTTCAAAAAAGTAATAAGGATACATATGTAACAAAAAGGTAATTATATTCTATATATGCTCTAAGAATTTTAATGGAATGGGTGAACTGGTTCGAGTGGTTGCCATACAACTCCAAAACAAATTTTACATAATCCTGAAGTTTCGGTGGAATTACTTGACAGGTTCGGGTAGCTACTAAACATCTTCAAAAGCTAATTTTAAATATTTGGAAAAATTTCAAAACTTGGCAGTCTTGTGTCGACTTACGGGTAACATATACATATCCTTAAAGCTTTGGTTGAATGACTTGACAGGTGCGGGTAGCTTTCATACAACTCCAATCAGATCCATGAAATTGGCAATCGTTTGTACAATTATAGGTTAGACACATCCGTGAAGTTTCTATAGAATGGTTTCACACGTTCGAGTAATTGCTATACAACAATGAAAAGTGCAGGGTGTAATTCATTCGATTTATACCGACTGAAACGTTTTTACCTGTTTTAACTAAAATTTAACTAAAATTTTAAAAATAATTTTTTGCATAATTCTAGCTGATCTTTAACAACTAAAAATTTTACTTTTGCATATTTATTGATTAAATATAACAAATTAATCAACTAATAATAAAATACTAAAATACAAAAGTGTAATTGATAATAACAAATTATTATTGCTATGCTATGATTTTTTTCAAACTTGAAATATTTTCGTTGCATATATGTATGAACAAAATTATTTTTATAATTTTAAAATAATATTATAGATAATTTTGACTCGTTATGATTTTTGAACGTACTCTTTTTATAGAACATTTTATTTTTAAACATTATTTTAAGGTTTTAATTTGTCGGAGATATGATTTTGTATTAACTTACTATTAAGTTAGCACAAATTATTTTAAATACCCAGCATTTTCTTAAATATGTACATATATACATATAAAGATTTTTCAGTATAATTTTCTAATAAAAAGAAAATATGTTTAAAGTTTGGTGAATTTAAAAATTTCTCAATTTAAAATTTATTTTGATATTTTTTTCGTAATTTAATTCAGTACACTTTTAAATGTCAATGAGGAAAGTTTGTATCAATTGAATTTCTATAAATTTTAAATAAAATATATTTTAATTGTTTGGCTATTTCTTCTTGCAAATATGAAAATAAAAGTCCACAATTCATTTATATAAAGCATGAATGCAACCAACACGCCATTCCTTGGCAACCATTAGTTAGCTATGTGTTTTACCACAAAAACCTCCTCCTCATATTCTGATACTAGTCCCCTTAGAGAAACCATCAAATTTCCTTTAATATAGATTGAAAGAGATTAACCGCTCCCCGATTTGGTGAAGCGTAATTTGCACTAAAACAGAAGGCAAAGTCCTCTTTAACGTTCTGGCAGAATCCCGGATGACAAGAAGCCGAGAGGTCTCTACGTTGACATGTTGCTCCAGGCGAGCTCTATGTCTCACCGCCCTTTCGCTAATTTCGTTAACTACACATGGAATCTTTAGATCTCTGTGCAAATCTCCATTTCGCACGTAACAAGGAGCATCCACCATATTCCGCAAAACCCTAATCTAGAACTTTTGTATTCGTTGGACATATATTCGTTTGACACATCCTCTCAACTGGATACCATACTACCAAACCGGTTTAATAATTTGGATATAGAGCAGGATCTTTTTCTGTATCAGCAACCTTGACTTGCGAGCTAGGAGCCAATACATTTCTTTATATTTTAATTCTAAGTCTACCTCTTTCTACTTAACATGTTCCTTCCATTTTAGCTTAACATCCAGCGTCATTCCTAGAAAATTTGCCGCATTTTTCTTGCGCAACATTTACCCCATTTAAATTAACACGTGGGAAGTTTACAAGAACTTTATTTGTAAAATTTACTTGTGCAGACTTAGTTTCATTTACTTTTATTTTCCATTTCTTGGTCCAAGCATCAAAACTATTGCTTTCCTGCTGCAACTTTCTTGTGGCGTCGTCAATATTTAGCATATATAGTAACAATAGTGTTTTCTAATTGAGGCACATCTCTTGTAAAGAGTAGGTATAGTATTGGACCCAAAATACTGTCTTGAGGCATCCCTGCTCTTATTTCTATAAGTGTGGAATAGTCCCCCTCCTGTTTGACTCTAAATAATCTGTCGTTTAAATAATCCACATGTTGCTTTGGTGTATTTTTTCTAACTTGTATATTTCTGCTCTCACATTTCCCATTGCATTATTTATGTTTGAGTGTATGTCATTTGGCCTAAAAATTTGTTCAAGATGATCTGCAAATATTTCAGCCTTATCCTTATTTTCTATTGCCCATTTACCATCCGCACCCCTAATAGGGGGGACATGTAAAATTGGCTTTTTAATATTTTTTGCAGCCCTCCATAAGGAATAATTCCTTTCTTTTTCGGCTGACAAATTTTTTAAAAATTGATATTTATTTCTTTTTAGATTCTGAGTAAGTCGATTAAGTGCAGTTTTATCTGCCGGATCTCGTGAGTTTTGCCATCTGCGTCTGGCTCTTCTTTTTCCGCTTTTCATATTCAGTATTTCTTTTGGGTAAGTTATAATTATGAGAATTTATACTCATATTGTTTTGTATTATTCCAGGTATTATTTTTAATTTTCTACCTCAGAATCCCAATCATCTTGGGTTCATATTTTAATTCTTAAGTTTATTTTATTCTCTATCTCTTCTTTGAAACTAGTCCAGTCAGTGGATTTATTAATCAACATGGGCTTCTTTTGTTTCTTGGTAACTGTCTCAGTTAAGTTTAACATAACTGCAGAATTATCCGAATCCAAATCATAGTTATTATCTAAATTAATGATTTGCCGAGATTTTCTTGACTATAAAAAAGTCTAGCAGATCTGGTATCTTATTTCTATCACCTGGCCAATATGTTGGTCTACCAGTGGATTGGTAGTGACAACCAATCTCTTTAATAGCTTTTCTTAACTCTCTACCTCTTGTTGAGATCAACCTAGAACCCCAATCAATATGTTTGACCCAATCAATATTCTTTAAGGATATTCAGGAGATCTTTGAATGAACCACTCTTTATAATACGTCCCGGAGGACAGTAAAGTACACCAACATCGAAATTTTATTTATAAGACTCTAATCGTGCAGCAACAAATTGGCTTTCGTCTCTTTTTACTTCACTTATTTCATTATGTTTATATTATTCCTTATCAAAATTGTGCAACCATCTTTTGATTCATTATTAGGATGCGCTGCTTTATATTCTATGTAACCATTTACTTTTATATCTGTTAGCGATTTTAAATGTGTCTCCGTTACTAAACATACATCATATTTTGGGTCCTTAGGAATATTTCTAATATACGCTTCCTATTGAGAACGCCATTTGCGTTCAACGTCGCAATTCTTATTTTATCTTCATCCATTATTTTTATTCTTTTTGGCGTACATACATAAACATTATCATGCTTGTCTTCTACTCTGTTCAACCTCAATGATATTTCGTTCATAGTTTTTATCATATTTTGCATCATTTGCATTATATTTATATTACTTTTAGCAGACTTTTGAGGTCACTCAAAAGCCTGCTAAAAGCCCTCGCCACTTGGGCATATTGTATTCCCAGGAATCTTTTACTCAATGTAGTTGTTTTTGGGGTTTATGGAGTTTTGGGGGTATTTTTTGTATTATTTTTATTTGTTTCTATTTTGTTATTTTTCCTTTTTTGTAATTAAATCTTTATGTTCTCAATTTTAATCTTCATGTGCTGAAGTAGATCAATTTTGTAAATTTTATTTATATCATGCGAATTTTCAAAGATTGACATGAAGAATGGAAATCCTGTCATAGGGATCCTGGTTTTTTTATTCTGCTTTCTAATTTTATTAACGACTTCAATAACTTTAAAGACTGTCTTTTAGCTCATTTTTAAAATCTTCAGGTTGGCACGAAGGACGCAAGCAATAAGCCATCACCTTGATGGGTCTTTTATGATGATGACCATTTTATTTTCGTAGGTATGCCACTCTACTTTACATTCATTTATTTTTTTTGTTAATCCTCTGTAATCTTGTTCTTGATCAACAATGGTTTTAAGCAGATTATTATTAATCATGTTGACCCTAAAGTTTATTTTGGCTTCTTTTAGCATCTTCTTTATTTTTTGATATTCCTGCACATTGCTTAATATAACAGGAGGGGGTTTGGTCTTTCTTGTAGTGCAATGTGCACAAATTTTTCTCTTTTATTCTCCTTGTACTCAGGACTTATTTCAGGTGACATATCTTCTCTTCGCTTTCTGCTTTTTCTCTTGAAAATCCAATCGGTTTCCCGAGCCAGATCCTCCCCGTCTTGATTCCAATTTCAGCTTATTATTTTTCTTTCTGGGATACTGGATTTCAATTTTTAATTCTTTACAAAGCGATTCTAGCTCACTTATTCTTATATTTAAGTGGCAGTTATCAGTTTTCTGATCTTTTATTTCATTAACCCATATTCGTATTTTTTTGTTTGTCGCCTTTGGACATATTTTCTTTGCTTTTACTACACGGTGGCACCCTCATGACTCGAGGTATTCTTTTAAAAGGGTCGTTAGTAGTTTAATTCAATAAGTGGATTCCGCCAGGATCCGTGAGATCAGCCTCCGAGTGTGGATTTTCCAGATTCACTGGGTTACCACCTGGAGTATAAAATCCTTTTGTTTTGTTCATTGCATTTGTTTTTGTTTTATTTCGGAGTTTACTTCTTCTAGCCTTTGGCAATATCTCGTGCAAAGCAGTCCATTCTGGATGAGGCGCTTCTGGCTTTGCACTGGATTTTAGTGGAGTCTTAGCACAAACATTCCTACTGCGGTTATTTGGCACGCCTACCCACTGGGAGTATTTATATAAAAATAAATATAATTTTTCAAATAAATTTTTTTTTAAATATTTCCAGATGCAAACGACTTAAAACATACAAAGGTGGTGAACATTTTTTTTTCTTCATATAAGCTCTTTATATTTTTTAATATTATAAGGCAGTGGTATTGTTATAAAAATTTTAAAATTTGTTTACTAAATAAAATTAGCAAAAAAATTTAACTCATGAGTGAATCATAAAGTATTTAAGATAAAGTTATACTCCAAAATGAGATTAAAATGAATCTTGGTTTACTTTTTTTTTTATTTCTTACTTTTGTTCATGAATTTAAGGAGACACAAAAATTTTGCAGAACTTTTCCAGAAAATACTATTCATAGAAAAAGCGTATGCACATACTCTTATATCCTATGCGCAAGAGATTGTACGCATTATTAATTGTCTGCTAATAGATCATTACCATTCAATTCATTGGAGGCCGAGGCAACAAATTCACTTTGGAGTTTTTGAACTCCAAAACAGCGTTGATTTAAACATGTCCGTCCGTCCGTCTATTTGATCGCACGATAACTCAAAAACGTATAATGCAATCGATACTTAACTTTCAAAAGTTATTTCTTTTGTGCCAATTCGCATAACGAGGTCGGGTATCTGCCATACAACTCAAAAGTTCATTTTAAATATTAAAAAAAATAATACAGTCAGATTCTTGAAACTTGGCAGTTGTGTGTCTAATTATAAATCAGATATTTGACGGAAATTTTGGTGAGATTACTTGACAGGTTCGAGTAGCTCCCATACAAGTCCAAAAGCTAATTTTAAATATTTCGAAAAATAATAGAGTGAGATTCATGAAACTTGGCAAGCGTGTGTTCAATTATAGTTATCCTTGAAGTTGAATTGCCACGTAAGTTCAAAAGCTAAATTTAAATATTTGAAAAAATAATAAAGTCAGATTCGTGAAAATTGGCAGTCGTATGTCCAATTATAGGTCAGACATCTCCGTAAATTTTCTATAGAATGGTTTCACAGGTTCCAGTAATTGCTACACAACAATGAAAGGTGTAGAGTATAATTCAATCGGTTTATACCGACTGAAACGTTTTTACTTGTTTTAATTTTCAGTTTTTCAGTGTTCAGTGGAAAATCAGTATAAACCCGTACGATTTTTTATGACATGTATAGCAATAAACTACTAGAAATAAACTTCATAACAAATTACTTTTCATGAAAATTATTCAGGTGGTAAAAAAAAACGAAAAAGCGTACAGAGCTGCAATATTTTTATATTTTGTGATGTAAAACAAAAGATCAAATCAACTACAATGACTATTACGTGGCCGGTATATGGATATAAATATTTATATTTTGCGAGCTAACGGCAGCTTGATTATACCGGTACGAACGTATGTTCGAAGGGTATACTAAATTTGCCTTACCGTTTGTAACGCTAAGAAATAACGGTGTTAGATATAGACTCAAGTGTATGTTTTTGATCAGCGTCAAATTCTGAGTTGATTTAGCTTTGCCTGTCCGTCCATCCGTCCGTCCGTCCGTCCGTCCGTCCGAACGATAACTCAAAAACTAATTGAGCTAAGTTCACCAAATTTTCACAAATGATTTATTGTAGTAAGTGCCAGAACCCTATTTAAATTGGACATGATCGGGGTACCGGTTCGGGTAGCTGCCATACAACTTCAAAATTTATTTGGCTATATCTCAGAAACTATAAAAGTTATGGTATTGAAATTTTACCCAAACGAATATATTAGTAGGACCAATGTGTCACATAAAAGTCGTTGAAACTACTTGGCTCCTTCTGGTACCTGCCATACAACTTCCAAAGTTATTTGGCTATATTTCAGAAACTATTAAGGCTATGGTATTGAAATTTCACACAAATGAATATATTAGTAGGGCCAATATGTCACATAAAAGTCGTTGAAAATACTTGGCTCCTTCTGGTACCTGCCATACAACTTCAAAAGTTATTTGGCTATATCTCAGAAACTATAAAAGCTGTGATATTGAGATTCCATACAAGTGAATATATTAGTAGGGCCGATGTGTCTCGTAAAAGTCGTTGAAATTACTTGGCTCCTTCTGGTACCTGCCATACAACTTCAAAAGTTATTTGACTATATTTGAGAAACTATTAAAGCTATGGTATTGAAATTTCATACAAACGAATATATTAGTAGGACCAATGTGTCTCATAACAGTCGTTGAAATTACTTGGCTCCTTCTGGTACCTGCCATACAACTTCAAAAGTTATTTGACTATATCTCAGAAACTATAGAAGCTGCAATATTAATGTTTCACACAAACGAATATAAGAGTAGGGCCGATGGATTTGATAAAATTCGTTAAAATTGCTTGGCTCTTTCTGGTAACTTCTACACAACTTCAATAGTAATTTGGCACACACAGTATTTTGAAAAACACTGAAATTTTGTATAAATTAATATGATAATACGGCAACTTAAAGTCGTAGTCTGTCCAATAGTCAGTTATGACATATTTATTCACACATAGGATAACAAATTTGTACAGCTATCTCAAAGTTGACAAGGTCAACTCTATTTTTTCTCGTATATATGATTAAATTTTAAAACCTTTAAAGCGGACTTTTTTGTAATTATGTACCAAAATTGATAATTAAATAGTAAATAGTTTCGAATATGAATGAATAAAATATTTTTAATAGTGTGGTAGATATACTGGACTGTGTTTAAAAGCAGTATTTTCACGAATTGTTGAAGGGAGAAGTGCTACAATACACACCATTGGTTCGACCCAACTTTATTGAAATATTATTGCTCATATTTTTATGCTATAAACATATTTTTATACTCTGCACTTTGTGAAGGGTACATTAACTTTGGTATGGAGTTTGTAACTACTTGAAGGAGTCATCTGCGGCATGGACATATATATATATTCTTGCTCAGCGTAAAATTCGGCGTCGATTTAGACATGCCCGTCCGTCCGTCCGTCTGATCGCACGATAACTCAAAAACGAATAATGCAATCGACACCAAACTTTCACAAGTTTTTTCTTTTGTGCCCTATTGTTATTGGACTAATTCGGACAACAGGTTCGGGTAGGTGCCATACAACTCAAAGAGTTTATTTTAAATATTTCAAAAACTAATAAAGCTTTAAATTTAAAATTTTGTATACATGTGTCCAATTATATTCTACACATGCTCTAAAAATTATAATGGGATAGCTGCACCGGTTCGGGTGGCTGCCATACAACTCCAACAGCAAATTTTTTATATTGAGAAAAATAATAAAGTCAGATTCATGAAACTTGGCAGTTGTGTGTTAAGTTATAGGCCAGATATATATCTGAAGTTTTGGTGAAATTACTTGGCAGGTTCGAGTAGCTCCCATACAAGTCTAAAAGCTTATTCTTAATATTTAGTAAAATAATAAAGTCAGATTCATGAAACTTGGCAGTTGTGTGTCCGATTATAGATCAGATATATTTGTGAAGTTTTGATGGAATTGCTTGACAGGTTCGGGTACTTGCCATACAACTCCAAAAGTTTATTTTAAATATTTGGAAAAATAATAAAGTCAAATTCATGAAACTTGGCAGTTGTGTGTCGAATTATAGGTCAGATATATATCTGAAGTTTTGGTGAAATTACTTGGCAGGTTCGAGTAGCTCCCATACAAGTCTAAAAGCTTATTCTTAATATTTAGAAAAATAATAAAGTCAGATTCATGAAACTTGGCAGTTGTGTGTTCGATTATAGAGCAGATATATTTGTGAAGTTTTGATGGAATTGCTTGACAGGTTCAGGTACGTGCCATACAACTCCAAAAGCTAAATTTAAATATTTGAAAAAATAATAAAGTCAGATTCGTGAAAATTGGCAGTCGTATGTCCAATTATAGGTCAGACATCTCCGTAAATTTTCTATAGAATGGTTTCACAGGTTCCAGTAATTGCTACACAACAATGAAAGGTGTAGAGTATAATTCAATCGGTTTATACCGACTGAAACGTTTTTACTTGTTTTAATTTTCAGTTTTTCAGTGTTCAGTGGAAAATCAGTATAAACCCGTACGATTTTTTATGACATGTATAGCAATAAACTACTAGAAATAAACTTCATAACAAATTACTTTTCATGAAAATTATTCAGGTGGTAAAAAAAAACGAAAAAGCGTACAGAGCTGCAATATTTTTATATTTTGTGATGTAAAACAAAAGATCAAATCAACTACAATGACTATTACGTGGCCGGTATATGGATATAAATATTTATATTTTGCGAGCTAACGGCAGCTTGATTATACCGGTACGAACGTATGTTCGAAGGGTATACTAAATTTGCCTTACCGTTTGTAACGCTAAGAAATAACGGTGTTAGATATAGACTCAAGTGTATGTTTTTGATCAGCGTCAAATTCTGAGTTGATTTAGCTTTGTCTGTCCGTCCATCCGTCCGTCCGTCCGTCCGTCCGTCCGAACGATAACTCAAAAACTAATTGAGCTAAGTTCACCAAATTTTCACAAATGATTTATTGTAGTAAGTGCCAGAACCCTATTTAAATTGGACATGATCGGGGTACCGGTTCGGGTAGCTGCCATACAACTTCAAAATTTATTTGGCTATATCTCAGAAACTATAAAAGTTATGGTATTGAAATTTTACCCAAACGAATATATTAGTAGGACCAATGTGTCACATAAAAGTCGTTGAAACTACTTGGCTCCTTCTGGTACCTGCCATACAACTTCCAAAGTTATTTGGCTATATTTCAGAAACTATTAAGGCTATGGTATTGAAATTTCACACAAATGAATATATTAGTAGGGCCAATATGTCACATAAAAGTCGTTGAAAATACTTGGCTCCTTCTGGTACCTGCCATACAACTTCAAAAGTTATTTGGCTATATCTCAGAAACTATAAAAGCTGTGATATTGAGATTCCATACAAGTGAATATATTAGTAGGGCCGATGTGTCTCGTAAAAGTCGTTGAAATTACTTGGCTCCTTCTGGTACCTGCCATACAACTTCAAAAGTTATTTGACTATATTTGAGAAACTATTAAAGCTATGGTATTGAAATTTCATACAAACGAATATATTAGTAGGACCAATGTGTCTCATAACAGTCGTTGAAATTACTTGGCTCCTTCTGGTACCTGCCATACAACTTCAAAAGTTATTTGACTATATCTCAGAAACTATAAAAGCTGTGATATTGAGATTTCACACAAGTGAATATATTAGTAGGGGCGATGTGTTTGATAAAATTCGCTAAAATTTCTTGGCTCTTTCTGGTAGCTGCCATACAACATCAATAGTAGTTTGGCAAAGCCAGTATTTTGAATAACACATAGTATTGAAATTTTGCATAAATTAATATGGTAATACGGCAACTTAAAGTCATAGTCTGCCCCATAGTTAGTTATGGCACATTAGTTATTCGCACATAGGATAACAAATTCGTACGGGTATCACAGAGTTGACAAGGTCAACTCTATTTTTTTTCTCGTTTAATTTTAAATTTTAAGTCACATTAATTAACTTGCACTTAGTGCAATTCGTACTAGGGGCTTCTAGTAGAATATATTCTTCACGAAAATATAGTTTTCCCTTGTGGTTTTGTTAGCTATTTTCTTAACATTAATCTATCTTATGATGCCGTGATGGAATACTTTTCTAGCAACGATATCGTAAAATAAAACAATTATATAAACGAATAAACAAATTTTCTCTTAGAATGAACAAACAAAATTTTAGTCTATTTTTTTTAAACTTAAAAAAACAACAAATGATAAAAATTTTTAATTTTTAAGAGTTTTAATTTTAAAAGTATAAAACGAAATATTTTTAGTAAAATAGGGAGATATAACTGATAAAGAAAAATTTTTATACAAAGGCTTTACGCAATGAATGAGAAAAACCTCAAGAAAAAAAATAATGCCCAATACTATGTAAACATTCGTAGATCAAATAATTATTTCAACATTTGTTCATTAGTTATACATAAAAACTCTAATTTTTTTGTTATTTTCGCAACACCTGCAATAAAATATTACATATCAATTTTGTTCTGTTTTTAATTCAGCAGATAAAAGTCTACCTGAGTTATGAAATTGCCTTATCTCTAATAACCAACTAATTATGTTAATAATAATAATCGTTATAAAACTAAACAAAAGTCAATCTTGAAGCAAGGTATAAGATATACATATTCGTAATAAGGGGCATCAGAATTTAAGTTTCAATTAATTATATCATATTTTGTTTCCACTAATTTTTTTAAAGATTCGAGTTTAATAATTTCAAGATAATTTTAGTTTTATAAAAATTATCCAAAATAAAAACTTGAATTAATTGTTCAGTAATTACTCGATTCAGTAAATAATAAATTTTGATTGTATATGTATATTTCATATTTCCATATTTATCGAAGTGGAAACATCTCAATGGTAAAAATATTATACTTGTATCTCCTTTATTTTTGTTTACTCGTTTAATTTCTTTTAATATATCTGAACAATTTTATTGTTTCTGTTTATATATATTGTTTCATAAATCTGATAATTATCAATTTTGGTACATAATTACAAAAAAGTCCGCTTTAAAGGTTTTAAAATTTAATCATATATACGAGAAAAAATAGAGTTGACCTTGTCAACTTTGAGATAGCTGTACAAATTTGTTATCCTATGTGTGAATAAATATGTCATAACTGACTATTGGACAGACTACGACTTTAAGTTGCCGTATTATCATATTAATTTATACAAAATTTCAGTGTTTTTCAAAATACTGTGTGTGCCAAATTACTATTGAAGTTGTGTAGAAGTTACCAGAAAGAGCCAAGCAATTTTAACGAATTTTATCAAATCCATCGGCCCTACTCTTATATTCGTTTGTGTGAAACATTAATATTGCAGCTTCTATAGTTTCTGAGATATAACCAAATAACTTTTGAAATTGTACGGCAGCTCACAGAAGGGGTCAAGCAATTTCAACGACTTTTGTCGGACACATTAGCCCTACTAATATATTGTGTGAAATTTCAATACCATAGCTTTTATAGTTTCTGAGATATAGCGAAATAACTTTTCAAGTTGTAAGCAGCAACCTGAACCATGTCCAATTAAAATAGGGTTCTGGCACTACCCCGATCCTGTCCAATTTAAATAGGGTTCTGGTACTTTTTACAGTAAAGCATTTGTGAAAGTTTAACATAGCTAAATCAACTCAGAATTCGACGCTAATCAAAAACATATACTTGTGTCTATGTCTCAGACCATTTAAATTACAAACGGTAAGGTAAATTTAGTATACCCTTTTTATATTGAGTATAAAAAGGAGCATTTGAAATTATTTATGTGTTTGATAAATTACAGTTGAAGAAGTGTTTCAATTAAACATATGGTTTGTAAAATCATATATTTTCCTTTAATAATTTCACTTAAGAGCTTGTTTTATATGGCTTGAGGATTCTTTTTTTGTATTTATACAGTAGGTGACAAATAATTTCAGGGGTGATTCTTTAATAAATTTTCAACAAAAAATTGTATGGGTGGACGGGGTAGGCGGAGGTGCAGATATTTTCGTATTTGAGCTACAGCCTGTTGAAAAAATGGTACAATTTTTTTCCTGCGTATAAATGAATGCTTATAACATAACTTCGAAACCATGCGACGTAGAGGAACCATCGGGAGCTGGTTCACAGGCGATTAATTACTCTTTAATTTCCGTCTGATAATTAATTTGATTTGCGTGATAGTCAAAATTTTTTATTTTTTTTTTTAAAAACTCGATATTTTTCGAAAATTTGTGTTATTTTTAGCACTTTTTCAAAAAAATTTTTGAAAAAAGTGCTTATTAGTTTCACTCTGTCCGTCCGTCCGTCCGTCCGTGGACACTTTTTTTGTTTACAAAACTTCTACACCCTTTAAGATAGAAAGCTGAAATTTCATACGTACATAGATCTTTACTAGAAACTTATTTCCGTAGAACAAAATTTTTACCTATCTCCCCCCTCTAGAAGTTATACCCCCCCAAAACCCTAAAAATGGCCTTTTTTAAATATTTGTTGCAATGAAACCATAAGCATTTTTGAAATTTGGCAAACGCAGAAAGGCAGTGGCTTGCTTCCCCTAGCGCGATATACTATAGTTAAACTTTAGAAAAACAAAATGGCTGTTCAAATTTACCGTTATCTAAAGTCCTTTTTTACCAAATTTTTGATGTCGTTTTTCTTCTAGACCCCAGCCTGTAGTAGCTTGAAATTTTAGGAGCTTTTAGACATTAACAAATAGTTCATTTCGTTAGAAGAAAATTTTTTTCCATCTCCACCCCCTCTCACGTTATCACCTCTTGAAATTCGTAAAATTTGAATTTTTGACACCTTATATTTCCGAAACCGCAAGCTTTTCCAAATTTTTATAAACGCAAAAAGCTAACGGTAAATTCCATGAAATTAAAAAATATAATTACTTTTCTTAACTCACACAATTAACCTTTAAAATCGAGCATTATGTTAACCCCTTTTTATATTAATTTTTGCTTTATTTCAAACACTGCATATATGCGTCATCCTAAATATATGCAATTCTAGAAATAGTTTTGTATATGAATGAAAATAATTTTAATAGTTTGATAGGTATACATAGACTGTATTTAAAAGCAGAATTTTCACTTGTTGAAGGGAAAAGTGCTACAATACAAACCATTGGTTTGACCCAACTTTATTTTTTTTTTGGTTGTTTTGATGCGACAATGAAATCTAACATTTCTCCTCTACTTCTCATAGTTTTGCCAGCAGAACATGTAAAATTTGTTTAAAAAACATGCGAAAAATGCATATTTTATGCATTTCATGTATTTTTCGATTTTAATTTGCGCGCTTAAAGAAATTAGACTAAGTATACGAAATTCTACAATATACGTATTTCACATAAGTGGTTTGTCAAAATTAGGCAATGCAATTTTAGCTACATTTGGTGATGACATAGCAATATTCCTAGTAAGGTCTTACGTTGACGGAATCGACAAAAAAAAATCCAACAAGCAAGTAACAATATAAACAAATTACCAAAAAATAAATGCTACTTTACAAACCATTGATTTAACCAAACTTTATTTAGTGTCTAACATTTGTATATTGTTCATATGTTGCGTATTTACACAATGTATATGATTAGAATAAAAATGTGAAAATGCAGAAACATTAGAAATAATTAAATATGTCTATCTAGATTTGCATATATAGAATAAGACCGAATGAATATCATGTATATTAGGTCAACAAGCAGAAATTATTTTCCGATTTTAGAAAATTTACTCGTCTTGACGCGAGTGAATTTTCTTCCACCTTGACGCGGTGTAGCAGCTTATGTAGGGCCAATGAGCTTCCTCCCCAATGGTTAATATCTACAAAAAGTTCCGCCACCAATCCAGTGTCCAATGGATAAGCTGGGATCTGGCGGGTATACTGGCTATGACGAGCGGACTCTGTCTAATACTGGGTCACCTCAGGGAGTATTTAGACTTTACTACATCATATGTCGCTCTGAAGTAGCAAATCTCCCTTGAGGGAAAGACGTGGATGATAGTAAAAACAAAAAAACAAAAGCGAACAAAAAAAGAGATGGCACCATCACAATTCGTAAATACCCGATTGAAAGAGAATTAAGCCCAACCTCTATCATGAGCCATGCAGAGAAATTCGCAGCCGGGTGTTAAAACTGACAGGGTAACAAGAGTACGGCGTTGGCTGAGTTTTGAAAATTGCTGTTGAAGACATGTCAGTTGAAGCCATCAAACATGTCAGTTACATTATAGTTCGAGAAAATTCCCGTTCACGGCCTCAAAATGGACACACAGGTATTAAAAGGTCTTAAAATGGATGAGCGGCAGATTTGACATCTGGAGTGTTTTGTCTGGATTAGCCTTTGGATACCGTTCCGAAAGCTACAAGGAGTCTGAGTGATAGTGATTGACCCTCCGAAGAGTGTGAAACTGAAGGACTGATGAGATGGTTAAGGGTTTGGAGTTGACCCTCCTTAGTCTCAAAGAGCCGTCTCAAGGGAAGGATGAGAATGGCATCCTGAAGTGCTGCTCTGGCAAGGAGGTTCACGAAAAAACACCTGGGCATAATAACACGGAAACAAAGCCCTGGGTACACTTCGGAAAATGTATAATTTCTGCTTGCTCACCGGGGTGTGAGAAACAAATTAATGGAATGTCAATTTGGGATGTCCAAATAGTATGGGATGATGGACAGCCTCTACTCAAAGCCTGCGTTCTAATTAGAAAAATATATTAATAATCATGTTCTACTTTTAGAGCACGTGAGTTGGTACTTCATACCTATTAAGGCCGGCATTTACCCTGAGGGCGAGGAATGACATACTTTGTAAGGCCACTTCTTGTAACCGGACTTCTTGTAACCAACACCGTAGGGGTTGGGCAGGAAACAAAATTTTCACCAAGGCGAAAATTGAAGGGTCAGGGGTCACCTTAGAAGGCTGGGTCTTTAAAGATGGGACACTTGTGGATTTTGTAAGCAGATGGAGATGTTAGTGAATCTTATGGAAGTGAAATACCGGGAAACTACGTACACATTCCGGCGGAGCTGCGGTCTGTCGATACTTTCGAGCTACATCGAATTCATCAGTCCTTTATACTGATCGAAGTACAATCTACAGAAAAATTTACAAAAAAAAACACTTAATGTTTTACATTCCAAAATGTTAAAATTGATACATTTTTTTGTTCCATTGTTACCTTGAATTTTTAAATAAAAATTTTCATTAAGTCAGCGGAAGCCCATAGTGCAAATTGCGCTAAACTCAATTATGTTCGAAAGCATTAAAACAAAAGTAACACACTGAGCCACATAAACTAACAAAGTAGGTATTGCGTACATTCTATGATATGCAAGGATTCTGTTCGTGTAACTATAGAACGTAATAAAGTTTGAGTTCCCTGCATCTGTGAACAAAGTGGAAATGAAGTTTTCTGTCGCTTTGTTTATTTGAAATCGTTAAAAAATATTAATTCATCTTGGTAACACAATTCCATATATGTACATAAATGTTGTTTTTCTTTTTCGAACAATATAGAATTGAACTTAATTTGAATAGAACCCTTTTTTGCTACTTAAGGATATGAATAAAACAAAATTAAAAAATCTGATGTGGTCAGCACATAACCGACCGCATTCTGTATTGTCTAGTTAAATGAAAGTGTTATAGAATATTATAAAAATGTCTGTTAAATACTTCTTTCCAATTTTTAGGACATTAGTACGCTTATAGTTAACATATCTAGAAAAATGTAAATTTGGCTCTTAGTAGAGTTTCTCTTTAAGCTAGCCGAATTCCCTGAAATGCCCACCAGTTAGTTTCGGTAACAACCAGAACTCAAATATCAAATTTAAAAAAATTCCATCAATTCGTTCCGTAGATATGGTGCAAAATGTAAAATCGGCCTGCAAATCAGTTTTCGAGCCCTCGTATTTTCGCGGACGGTCGAGTAAAGCTCATATATGAAATTTCAAGTAATTCGGTTGAATATTTTCTTCAAAATGTTCCCAGGTCCCGAGGTGTGATATATCCCAAAAGTTAATCAATCCGTGCCATGGTCGAAATAAACTTGCATATAAAATTTCATTAAAATCGACAGACCGACAGACCGACAGACCGGCGGACCGAAAGGTTGCTAAAAATAGTTTATTTACACTTCCCTACTATGGGGAAGTGCATTTCCACCGAAAACTCGATATGCAAAATTTGTTGCCATCACATAATCTACCTATAGTATACACAATACGGTCGGTAAAAATAACACGTCACACCACTTTAAATATGCCTTTTCGGTAGCCGTGTCTGTAGACAAGTGAAAAAATATCTTTGGGTTGTTAGTACATATTAACAGCTAAGGTGATGACAAACAAAGAAAGTTTTCAAATAATAGTTAGCGATTTTTTGAATCTCTCATATCGTTTTAAAGAAATTTTGTGCATATTTAAATTTTTATATTTCCAAAGTATTTCGAAAAAACTTTTTAAATTTTTATTTGAGAAACTTGGAAACATCATGCTTGTATTAGTTTTAGTATCCCAAAAAAATTTTCGCTTTGTCAGCGTTTTCTACCATTAAATTTATTAAAAGCTCAAATTGCTCGTATTTGTTATTTTTTTTGGAAATACAAAAACCTGGATTATCAATATAGAAATGAATAGCGTAAAATTTTTAGTGTAAAATTAATTAAATGGACTGGATGGTATTCCCCTCGCTGTTAGTCCGATGATTAAGTGTTTGGGTATTTTGTTGGACTCAAAACTTAACTGGAGGATTAACATAGAGGAAAGGGTAAGAAAGGTAGGTACGGTTCTGTACACCTGAAAGAAAATAGTTGGGAGGCGGTGGTGATAGAAACTTAACACGGTTATGTGGTTGTACACAGCGGTTGCGTAACAAATCCTCACCTATAGAGCTTTCGTGTACTGACCGAGAAGGCATATAACTTTACCAAGGTGGTTTCAGAGGGTTGCGTGTATTACTATTACTGGAGCGATTAATTCAACACCGGCATAGGCCTTGCATACGCTTCTCCATTTGCTTTCGAGAGAATTACATATCGCTAACCCGAGACTGATATGTTCTAAACTATGTGTCGAGCTTTCCTCTCGTACGAAGTGGAGGGGACTGGCTCCATTGAGGGGTTTTAACATAGCTCTGTTTTAAATTACTAATACAACGTGTAGTTTTTTAATTAATAATTAAACAACTACATTATGCTTATTACACCAATAATATTAACCTAATGGATATTTCTTCATACAACTGTAGAACAGATGGATGGCGTAATCAAAGGAACGAGTTGGAGGCAGAGAAATTATAAATACAACGTGTGATGGTTTAATTAATAAGTATGATTGCTATTACACTAATAATATTATTCTAATGAAATGAATAATATTAACCTAGTGTCCGGCTCCAGGCCGAGCTAGAGTGGTCAAGTGGGGAAGAGCATACGTGACGGGCCTGAACGAGACATCAAAAATTAGGGTCGAGGATTCAGATAGATTTCTCAAATGAATTGATAGCAAAACGGCACGTTTATATAATATGTAAAAATGGGGTGATAAAAATTCACTATAACATATTAAAAATTCACTAATTCGTATGAAAAGTTTTACACAAACATGATTGATAAAAAGTTGTGATACAAGTGATGATTTTGACATGTGCCATGTCAAATAAAGTCATGTGAAGACTTTATTATTAGTATTACCACTTTTATTTATTAGTATTACTTACGACTAACAAAATATGGGTGATAGTTTTGAATTTTATTTTCCAAATTCAATTTACATAAATACAAAATTTCAATTTATTTCAAATTTTAATTTTTTTGTTGGCTCATAAATTTCTCTTCTTCAGATATCAGTTCATTTAATGTTGTGCCAATAAGGAAAAATACACAATATTTGAAAAATATTTTTTAAAAAATTTTCCTATCTAAATATTTTCGAACATTTTATATTTTCGAATTATGCCGACTGAAATATTTTTTTTTTGTGAAATTTTTGAATATTCTTTATGATTCTCATTTTATTTCGTATAGTTTTAAAAGCCATCTAGATAATAATAATTATTTCTTTGCTTTTTTTCAATTTCTTTTTAAATTCATTTTTTTTTTTCAATAATTTTACTCTGTAAATCAGTACTCTTCCATTTGGAAGACAAGAAAGATTATATGCGCTTCAAATCGGAATATTTTTTTTAAAAGCATTTTTCAGATGGAAAAAGCCGGTTTTTTTTTTAAATTTATAATTTAAATTTTTTTTTTAAATTTAAATTATAAATTTAAAAAAATATATAGTCAGTAGAGCTGAAAATATTTACCAATTTCCTTCACACGAATAAATTCCCACACCTCTTCCATTTAAACCACATATAAATTTGGAATTTATTTTTGCTTTTTTTTTCTGAGCTTGATGACCTGAGAGATATATATGGCATCACTTGAACATTATCCATTTCTAGGGGTTTTTATCAGAACATGACAGCTATTTTTAGGCATTTGCCTTCTATTTGGTATGTTCGCAAACCTTCTAGATTGTTATAATTGTTTTTTGTTTTTAGTTTCTCAGTTTTTTTTTAAATTAAAAAATATTTGTTATGGTTCCTTTTTAATTTTCATACTGCCTTGGTTGTAGCTTCATATAGAGTTTATATGAAGAATATAAAATTTTTATTTTCCTCTTATGTTTCAAGGCACTGGCATATAAAAATACTTAAAAAATTTTTATACACATAAATAAATTTTGTTATTTACAAAAAAAAAACTGTTCGAAAAATGGGAAGTTACCACTTAAGAAAAATTCTCTTAAAAATATGTTTTTTAAAACAAATAAAAATTCAATCGACACAAATTAATACGTTGCCATTCAAAAGGGTACTAAGTTGAATTAAAATTACAAAAAAACAATGAAAATGTAGTAAAAATTGAAATGTTTTAAAATTTTCAGTTTAGTATAAAACGACAAAACTAGATAATTTAACAACTGATTTACCAACTATATTAATTTAAAATAAGTAAAAACGTTACAGTCGGTATAAACCGATTGCATTATACTCTACACCATTCATTGTTGTATAGCAATTACTGGAACTTGTGAAACCATTTTATAGAAACTTTACAAATACGTCTGACCTACAATTGGACATACAACTGCTAACTTTCGTGAATCTGCTAACTTTATTACTTTTCTAAATATTTAAAATTAACTTTTGAACTTACGTAGCAGGTATCCGAACCCGTCAAGCAATTCAACCAAAACTTCAAGGATATATCTATCCTATAATTAACACACGGCTGCCAAGTTTCATGAATTTGACTGTATTATTTTTCTAAATATTTAAAATAAACTTTTGAGTTGTATGGCAGGTACCCGAACCTGCCAAGCAATTCCACCGAAACTTCAGAAATATATCTGACCTAAAATTAGACACATGACTTCCAAGTGTCATTAACCTGACTTTATTATTTTTCCGAATATAAAAACTTTGCTTTTGGAGTTGTATGGTAATTACCCGAACCAATGCAATCATTCCATTAAAACTTTCAAAACGTATGCAGACTTTAATTATGCACATCTTTGCAAAATTTTGAATGGATATCTTTATAAGTTTTTGAAATATTTAAAATGAACTCTTTGAGTTGAATAGCAACTACCCGAACACGTTATTCGAATTAGTCCAATTACAATAGGGTTCGTCCTTGGCACAAAAAAAACAACTTGTGAAAGTTTGTTTGAACATATCTAAATCAACGCAGAATTTGACGCCGAGTAAGAATATATAAATATGTCCATACCACAGCTGACTCCTTCAAGTAATTACAAACTCCATACCAAAATTAATATACCCTTCACAAAGTGCAGAGTATAAAAATATGTTTATAGCATAAAAATATGAGCAATAATATTTCAATAAAGTTGGGTCGAACCAATGGTGTGTATTGTAGCACTTCTCCCTTCAACAATTCGTGAAAATACTGCTTTTAAACACAGTCCAGTATATCTACCACACTATTAAAAATATTTTATTCATTCATATTCGAAACTATTTATAGGATTGCATATATTTAGGATGAACGATTTATACAGTCTTTGAAATCTTAATATAATGCTCGATTTTAAGGGTTAATTGCGTGAGTTAAGAAAAATAGTTACATTTTTTAATGTTATGGAATTTACCGTTACCGTTAGCTTTTTGCGTATATAGTAATTTGAAAAAGCTTGCGGTTTCGGAAATATAAGACGTCAAAAATTCAAATCTTACAAATTTCAAGAGGCGATAAGTTGAGAGGGGGTGGAAATGGAAAAAAATTATGTTCTAACGAAATAAACTATTTATAAGTATCTAAAAGCTGCTTAATCTCGTACAACCTTGGGTCTGGAAGAAAAACGACATCAAAAATTTGGAAAAATGGATTTTAGATAACGGTAAATTTGAACAGCCATTTTGTTTCTTTAAAGTTTAACCATAGTATGCCACGATAAGAGAAGCAAGCCACTGCTTTCTACATTTGCAAAATTTGAAAAATGCTTATGGGTTCATTGCAACAAATAGTAAAAAAAGGCCATTTTTATGGTTTTGGGGGGGTATAACTTTTAGAGGAGGTAAAAATTTTGTTCTACGGAAATAAGTAAAGATCTATGTACATAATATTAAATTTCAGCTTTCTATCTTCAAGGGTGTAGAAGTTTTGCAAATAAAAAAAGTGACAGAGTCAAACCAATAAGCACTTTTTTTCAAAAAATTTTTGGAAAAGTGCTAAAAAGTAATTAAGTTAGGTCTTAAGACGTTCATCAATTCGTAACATCAATTGCTTTTGCTTATATGTATATGTTTGCACTTCCAATACTTTTCATTTTTTATTTTAAATTGAAGTAGTTCCACAGGCAATACACACCATTGGTTCGACCCAACTTTATTGAAAGTATTCAGGCAACTGATTTTTTTTCAAATGCATTTTTTTTACGCTAAATATTGAAATATTATGTAGGGTTAGTAGAGTTAAAATATTATAAAATGTTCTTCACAAAAAAGTTTTAACAGCCGTTGTGATTTTAATACAAATTAAGGAATTTATTTTATACTGTCTGAGCTTCGTCTACTGGCAGATATATTTTACATTTAGGTAAGAATATTTGTAAATATATATAATTTGTTTTTTTATACCCTGCACTTCGTGAAGGGTACATTAACTTTGGTATGGAGTTTGTAACTACTTGAAGGAGTCATCTGCGGCATGGACATATATATATATTCTTGCTCAGCGTAAAATTCGGCGTCGATTTAGACATGCCCGTCCGTCCGTCCGTCTGATCGCACGATAACTCAAAAACGAATAATGCAATCGACACCAAACTTTCACAAGTTTTTTCTTTTGTGCCCTATTGTTATTGGACTAATTCGGACAACAGGTTCGGGTAGGTGCCATACAACTCAAAGAGTTTATTTTAAATATTTCAAAAACTAATAAAGCTTTAAATTTAAAATTTTGTATACATGTGTCCAATTATATTCTACACATGCTCTAAAAATTATAATGGGATAGCTGCACCGGTTCGGGTGGCTGCCATACAACTCCAACAGCAAATTTTTTATATTGAGAAAAATAATAAAGTCAGATTCATGAAACTTGGCAGTTGTGTGTTAAGTTATAGGCCAGATATATTTCTGAAGTTTTGGTAGAATTGCTTGATGGGTTCGAGTAGCTCCCATACAAGTCTAAAAGCTTATTCTTAATATTTAGTAAAATAATAAAGTCAGATTCATGAAACTTGGCAGTTGTGTGTCCGATTATAGATCAGATATATTTGTGAAGTTTTGATGGAATTGCTTGACAGGTTCGGGTACTTGCCATACAACTCCAAAAGTTTATTTTAAATATTTGGAAAAATAATAAAGTCAGATTCATGAAACTTGGCAGTTGTGTGTCGAATTATAGGTCAGATATATATCTGAAGTTTTGGTGAAATTACTTGGCAGGTTCGAGTAGCTCCCATACAAGTCTAAAAGCTTATTCTTAATATTTAGAAAAATAATAAAGTCAGATTCATGAAACTTGGCAGTTGTGTGTTCGATTATAGAGCAGATATATTTGTGAAGTTTTGATGGAATTGCTTGACAAGTTCAGGTACGTGCCATACAACTCCAAAAGCTAATTTTAAATATTTTGAAAAATTATAGTCAGATTCATGAAACTTGGCAGTCGGATGTCCAATTATAGGTCAGACATGTCCGTGAAGTTTCTATAGAATGATTTCACAGGTTCGAGTAATTGCTATACAATAACGGAAGGTGCAGGGTATAATTCAATCGGTTTATACCGAGTGAAACGTTTTTACTTGTTTTTTTGTATTTTTGTTCACTTTATGATCAATGTTCTGAACCCAATATTTTTTAAAATTTGATTTTTCGTTAGGTGTATGAAAAAGTACGTAATGACAATAATTGTTACATCAAGTTCATAGCACATAATAATACTAGAATACAATTGCTTACATACCGTCGCCCCAGAATTCCGGAAATAGCAATTTTACGGCAAAATATTTCAAAACTGAGAAAAATAGCCTGACCTTCAAAATTCACAAACAATTCTTTTACCTTTTAATACCAATTTTAGGAGATCCGGCAGCAGGATTGATGAGTTATTTGAAATTTTTCCCAGAATCATTTTGTCGCCTTTTTTTAAAAATTCCTGAATGTTACACTTTATCGACATATACACCCTCAGATGATGTGCAGAATGAAATATTCTATTTCAAAGAAATGCCAATATAAGTAGATTTTTTAATTTTTAAAAAATGTTTCACTTGTGATACCGAACTTTAATGTCAATATATTTAATGAACTTTACCTCCTGAACTATATGGTTTAAATTAATTACTTAAATAACATTTACACTTCTGTAAATTACGATCTATACGAAACACAAGATGAAAAATTTTAATACAAAACCTCAGTAATATCCAAATTATAAATAATTAAACTACTTCTTTGAAAAAGAGTTAAAGATTATGTACTGGGACACGAAATACAGATGATTTAACTAAATCTGAAGATTAATGAAGGAAAATTTTTAAAAAATAATTATGTTTTTATTCGTTCTGTGTATCCTTTGTTTGAATGTAAACAATTCTGTGAAAAATATTTCAAAAAACTATACCTAATTAAAAAATCTGATGTGATCAGCACATAACCGACCGCAATGTGTATTGTCTAGTTAAGTGAAAATGTTATAGAATATTATAAAAATGTCTGTTAAATACTTATTTCCAATTTTTAGGACATTAGTAAGCTTATAGATTGGAGTCAATTCGAAACACTCCTCATGGATGGGATTGGATCCATTCCTGCTTCTGTCAAAACGGTGATGGATATCGAAGTGGCCAGCAAGGCTCTGACGGCGGCTATTACTAGTGCCTACCATTGGAGCTGCCGCGCTAAGCCGAGACGGAGCAATGGGAAGTGCCCGTGGTGGAATGAAGAGCTTTCAAGGCTTAGACTAAAGACCAGAAAGCTATTCAGTAAGGCCAACGAAATACAATAAAGAAATTAGGGTAGCGAAGAGAGTTTCGTGGAGGGCGTTCTGCGAGGGCATTGATGAACTATCCAGCAGTGCGCGTCTTCGCAGGGTGCTTTTTAAAAAGTATGCTGGCGGGTTGGACCTAATGGAACGGCCTGATGGCTTCATGACTGAGAACGGAAAGCAGACGTTGGAGCTTATGGCGTCAACGCACTTTTCTGACTCGGAGATTCTTCGGAATCACTCAAATACGGAATCAGAGCAATGTTGGAAATTTTTCGTACCAGCTGTGCGTGGGATAACATCCCTCATGGACGGTGGCTAAAGTGACGTATATTCCAAAGGCGAGTAAGTCAACAAGCAACCACCAAAGGTCTTTCCGTCCAATTAGCCTTACTCGATTGATAGATTTATACGGGACGATGCACTGGGAAACAGTTCCTTGCATGAATCTCGGTACGCAAAATGTACGTGTTGTGGAAAGGTGGTGCGAAGGCGTTGGGTTAAATATAAATGCCAGCAAGAGCACTTTGGTTGACTTCACCAAACGCAGAAGCAGGAATAAATTAACAAGCTCAATTCTGTTTGACGAACGTATTAGTTACTCTAGGGAGGTGAGGTATCTGGGGTAACCCTGAATGAATACCCATATGGATAGAGTTGTGGAGAGGGCTATGGCGGCCTTGTGGACGTGTAGGAGCTTCATCGAGAGGACCTGGGGAATCAGTCCCAGGATAGCACTGCGGCTTTATACAGCCCTTGCTAGGCCCATCGTTACCAATGCATCGATTGTTTGGTGCATTAAAGCTCAGCAGGCGGGTGTGCGCGCCAAGCTGGAAAAGCAACAGAGGTTGTGCCTGGGAGTGACTAGGGCAATACGGACGGTTCCTACCGCTGCATTGGAGGTGATGATCGGGTTGCCGCCACTGCACCTCCATATATTGAAGGAAGCTCGGCTAGTGACTTACCGACTTCTCTCTGGCGAGGATAGGGCAGGGCTAAAGTTGACCAACAGGACTCACAGATACTTCATTGAGAGCGATCCGATTCTACGAATAACTATGTCGGATCCCTGTCTGCCGCTGTACAACTTCGACCACAAGTACAGGGTTCTGTTTCCCGATCGATGGGCGTGGGATCGGGGTGGTCTGGTACTTGAGTCAGGTTCGAGCATGTGGTGCCGCACGGAGTCGGGTGTGGGTTAGGGTGTATACGGTGTTCGCCCGGACACGCGTGTATATGCAACCCTTGACTCGTATTACACGGTGTTCCAGGCCGAAATACATGCAATAGAGGTCTGTCTGAGAATCAATTTAGAAAGGGGGGATAGAAGCCGCGCCATCTATGTGTTCTCGGACAGCAGGGCTGCACTGCTGGTGCTTCGTTCAGCTCAGGTTACATCCAAGCTGGTCTGGGGCTGCATTGCTGCACTTATGGAATTGACATCGGGGAACAGAGTTACGTTCATTTGGGTGCCGGGCCATAGTGGCCATGCCGGCAACTCAGTTGCCGATGCGCTGGCGCGGAGGGATCTATATAGGCGACTGTCCGGGACTGGCTGTTCGGCGCCGCAATTGTTCTATTGAACTGTTGTCCAACTCCCTTAGGGATATCTCCTTGTGGCTTTGTGGTTGGGACGGGGATATTATAAGTGGGATCGTGGGGAGACTACAATAAATCAAGAATGGCTGCGGTGGCTTGGGGGGTTACTCCTATCCCACTCGGTTTTCTTAAAATCTATCTAATCTACCTAATTAAATAAGTTATGCTAAACTATTCCATAATTCCATTTAACATGTTTATAATTTTCAATTTTTATTCGTTTGCTCTTTGTACTGTTTGTATGTCTGTTTAGTTTTTAAGTTAAACAATCACAACTAGAAAATAATAGTATCCAAGTATTACTTAGTAAATAGACAATAAAAATAATTTCATTTTATTTTAAGCTTATCATAATTCTGTTAATACTTGAATTCTGTAGGCAAAGAATTAAAATGTTTGGAATCCGCAGCCAATAATTTTTGTTCGAGACAGAATAGTATAAATCTGATGAATTGCTGGTAATAATTAATCCCTTTATTAGCAGAATCTTATTTAAGAAATATAAATCAAGGTATGTGTTAAATTTAAAACATTCTTCAATATTGCAGATCAATATAATAGAACTGCACAATATAAAGAATTGAAAAGGGCAAAGTAGATTGGCATTTTAACAGCCACTTTAATTAAATTTTCATTTTAATTTTTGTTCCTCCTTTCGGGGACCGAAACCTTTAAGACCTTCTCATGTCGACCAATTGGAACTTTTGTCAGTCCCGAGATTCTCCACGAAGCCATATAGCCCCCGCTCCCAAGCATCCCACTCACAGGCAAGCAAATCCCTTGCCCTCACAAAATAAATGTTCCACCGTTTCGTCCTCCACCAGGCATAAACACCAGACCAGGTTCCCCGCACCCACCAGTAGCCTCAACTCTGGACGGCCAAGCATGGTCAGCTTCCGTCCACTCAGTCCCAAGGCACACATAAATTTCTTAGAGTGCGAAAGACCGCGACAAATGTGCCAATGTTTAACTCTGGCGTGCTCGTCCCACTCACTCAGAGCTTGCAGGATTGTTGCTCTTGGCATCCCAAAGCGTGGCTTTACCCCAATCAAAGGAGCCGTCGCTCTATCCTGGCTCCACCAGCTCTCTCGTATCCATCTGTACCATAGTGTCTCGGCACCTACATTAAGGTTAGCTTTTGTGCCTAGCCAGGACACCAAATGTGTCCACACATTCTTCCAGCAGCTTGGATTCCACTACATCAGAGAAAAGGGTTCGAAGAACGGCCTTACTGTCTCACAAAATGAATATCCTACTCCTTCTAACGTTCCTTCATTTTGATCACTCCATGGCATATGTTTCAACCTGACAAATCAATGGGCAATGTTCGAGGGCCCTTATGATACGTCCGCCCTCGCCGTACTCACCCGCGCCCATCCGCTTGTTGATTTTGGATCCATTCATATAAAAGACCATGTCCCTGGACCAAGTTGTGGCCCCTTTCGTCCCAGATCCACAACGCCTTTTGGGTAAACCACAACGTAAGGCTTTACTATGTTCCTCTCTCTTGGACCAAAGTCCCAGAGCATTTCCAAATAAAGCATGTCGTTGATCTCCCCAATGATGCTTAGGTAGCTCTTAAAGTCACCGGCCATTGGCTTCCAGTATCGCCTTATACGTATTGCTCCCTTAAGGGGAAACTATGAAGTGAATATGAACTGAAGATATACTGAAGGGACCCCCATCGAGGCGTTGGACATGTCCTTAGGTGCTCGTTATGCCAAGGAACGCAAGGTGGTACAGTCGTGTAAGATCGGAATGTGCCGTCATTTGCTTATATTTCTGATACCTTATGACAGACGAGTACGTTACAATTGGTCGAACAATTGATGCGTAGGTCCAGTGCACCATTGTAGGCCTGGGACCCCATGCTCTTACATAGAGCCTCTATTGATGAATCCTTCAAGATGAGGCCACCACCTTAGATGCTGATCGCGAATTATTTCAAGATATTTATAGCTTTATGGCTTAATAATTGTGCCTGCCAGAGATATAGGGTGCAAAATAATTTGTATGGTACAATTAGATGGTACAATGACTGTCTTTCCAAGGTTAATGCCCAGCCTCTGAGCCTCAATCCTGTCCTGAATGATTTTCATTGGCCCCCGGTGTTCGGACAGCTACGATGTCATCATGCTGGCCTTTCACAATTACCACCAGATCATCGGCGTAACCTTGCACATTATACCCGTTATGGGGCTGCTTGTACAGCAGATTATTTATTTCCATGCACCAGAATAACGGAGAAAAGAGTGGTCCCTTTTGAGGGCAGACACACATGGCCCGCATGGCAATGTTGACGCATCGCATACTGGCCATATCAAGCTGGGCACCTCAATTCCCTTCATTATTGATCCAAAAGAGGTATTTTCGATGGTCCCTTCGACATTTAAGAAGAGTCCAAAGACCACTTGCTTGGCCTCCAACGTTCTCCCTATCTACTGAGTGAGGCGACTCAAAACAATCCCGGTTGACACTCCCGTCCGATAGCCGAATTGCTTTTTGTGCAGTTGAGTGTAGCCCTCATGTGCACATCCAGCTTTTTTAAAAGATAAAAGAATGGATGTCAAGCTTATGACTTGAGGTCAGTATCAGGACGATAGATGTTCGGTTTGAATACCACCCTCAGCTTCCGACAGCTGTGGAATATGGCTATAGCAATAACTGGCCCTAAATATTTGTGCAGCAAGTCCTCCAAGCTCTCCAAGATTACCAGCATGTGTCTGAGAAGAAGAAAGACCCACCCAGGCACATACCATTTCCTAACGAGAGAGTCTGTCCCCGCCCTTACTGTGGCACTAGTAGCTACTATAGCCCGCTGGTCTTTCACCGAGCCGATGGTCGTGGTTGCTTTGCCCCGTGCTGTTGACTTGCTTTGACCGGATGCCAACTTGAGTGATCAATTGTTCCACATTCGTTTTGGTCCTCTCTTGTGTGGATGATTTTGGCCTGTCCTGGGAACCTTTGCTTCCCGGTTTAACCTTGAGCTAGGATTTTTTCAGATCAGCCTACTGCCTTTATAGCGAGCCGTCAGATCTGTTTCATTTCTTTGAACCATTGGGATTCAGGCAAAGCTTCCTGGCTTTATCTATATTGGCTCCCTGGTCCAGCAGCCTTTTAGAGCGTTTCTTCGCTGCGCCACCCACTCTGTCATTGGTGGCTGTGCAGCGCTTTTCTTCCGTTTTCTGTCAGAGAATAACGACATTTGAGAGCTTCCCAGCTCCTGAGAGTCCTGAACCTTCCAGTGTTTGTCTTTGGGTTGTATTGTTTTCTTCATTTAGTTATTTTTATTATGAAACCCACGAGTTGGGGAGAAGGAACGGTCACCCGTGGCAGAGACAGGAAGACTAATTAAAATGGGAGGACACCTGGTATCTGGAGTCCGCATACTGACGAACAAACTACCGTTGCCTCCCCTTTTTGCTGCCGCCGCTTCCAGAGTGCACCATGTGGAAGTAATAGTGTGATTTTACACCCCTTTTCATTTTAGTTAAATTGATGCAGAAGGTCCCCTGAAAAAAAAAAGATTCTCTAAATATAAACCTTCATCAAGTAACTATCCTAATGATGTAACTGATTCGATGGTACAAACGATTGGGAATAGACTTTCTCAAGGACTCAAAAGAAAAGGTAGGTGAACATCGTATAGGACTGGACGCAGGTCGAGGGCATCGGCATTTATCAGGGAAAGGCAGTTATTCTACCATTTACTAGCCGGCGGAAATTTAGTTTGCGCCCGTTGCTCCTGGGGTGCACAAGCATTGGGCCTGCCAAAGAGGTCAAATATCTGGGATTAATCTCAGATCAACGACCAAAAGGTGGGCCTCATCTTGATGGAGTCATAGTTAGGGCCATCCGAGCTCTATGGGTTTCGACGAGGCTATATGGAAAAACGTGGGTTCTTAGATCTAAATGATCTACTGAACCTACACTACAACTGTTCGACCAATTGTAATTTACTCATCTGTCATATGGTGACAGAAAGCTGAGCAGGTGACGGCAGAAAGAGCAGGATATTTATTATCTTACTGCATTTACTTACTGCATGAGTGCGAGGCGGTTGCTCGCCTGCGACTGAGATGCTTCGAAGGGCTTTGTGACCCCGAGGAAGATCTCGCAGCTTAATGTGGCTGCCATACTGCGGTTTGTCAGGAGCCTAGGTATAGAGCTAATGCAGGTGGGAATGGGAATCACAAAAGATCCTGTGGTTCGACGTGAAAAGGGCCTAAGGGCCTCGGTTCCCGCTAGGGGAAAAAAACGATGGCGTTGTAGTTTGATAACCAGAAGGTAACTACGTTGATGCTTGGCTGAATATTGTAATTTTTTTTTTTTTTTGGATTACTTTAAAAAAAAAAAATTTATTTTATTTTGCTTAAATTTTTTTTTTTAATATATAACGAATAAAATTATTATAAAAGTTTAAAAAAAATTCCAAAAAAATATTGTTACAATAGTCTGGAAAAATTCGCGAAAACTTTAAGTACATAAGCATGTATCTATGTATATTTTTTTAAAAGCTTCCTAACGAATTTTTCTTAAGCTTCCAATATGAATTGAATAGTATCAAAACTGTGGTTAAGCATATAGAAATAAATTTTAAACACATAATTATTAAATCAAGGCGGTAACGTACAGAAACAAATTTTTCAAATAAAAAAAGGTTTAGACATAAATAAAATAATATTTTTATTTAAACATATATGTATTTACATATGAATATATTAGAATTCAGCATTTAACAGTTTTTCGCTCGAACAATAAAAAAGAAATTTAAGCACAAACGTACATAAACTGTGTATGTATATTTTTTTAAAGCTTGCTGACGATACATAGTATTCGAAACAATAACAAATGAAGCATTTATATTTAATTGCCACAAAAAAACTAAAGTCTTTGCTAAAAGCTGACTTTCAGTTAAGGTTGTTCCGATTTTTCGAACTAAAGTACGTATTAAGTTTCAGCTTTTTATCTTCAAGAGTATAGAAGTTTTGTAAACATGTCCACGGACGGACGGACAGAGTGAAACTAATAAGCACTCTTTTTCAAAAAAATGTTCGGAAAAGTGCTAAAAACTATAAAATGAATTTGTATGAAAAATATAATAAAAGTTAAAATATATAAATTTAAGTGGGAAATTTTAAAGACTGTGATATTTAAGTTAAATTGAAAGAAAAATTACAACAAGAAATTTAAAAAGAGTTACAAAACCCAAATTCAAAAAATTCAAATCAATAAAAATGGAAACAATAATTTTAAGTAAAGAAGAAAGAAAAGTAAAACCAGCGTATTTTTATACCCTGCACTTCGTGAAGGGTATATTAACTTTGGTATGGAGTTTGAAGGAGTCATCTGCGGTATGGACATATATATATATATTCTTGCTCAGCGTAAAATTCTGCGTCGATTTAGACATGTCCGTCTGCCCGTCCGTCCGTCCGTCTGATCGCACGATAACTCAAAAACGAATAACGCAATCGACACCAAACTTTCACAAGTTTTTTCTTTTGTGCCCTATTGTTATTGGACTAATTCGGACAACGGGTTCGGGTAGCTGCCATACAACTCAAAGAGTTTATAAAGCTATAAATATAAAATTTTGTATACATGTGTCCAATTATATTCTACACATGCTCTAAAAATCTTAATGGGATAGCTGTACCGGTTCGGGTGGCTGCCATACAACTCCAACAGCAAATTTTTTATATTGAGAAAAATAATAAAGTCAGATTCATGAAACTTGGCAGTCATGTGTGCAATTATAGGTCAAATATATTTCTGAAGTTTTAGAGGAATTGCTTGACAGGTTCGAGTACCTGCCATACAACTCCAGAAGCTAATTTTAAATATTTGGAAAAAGGATATTGTTAGATACTTGAAACTTGACAGTTCTGTGTCGAGTTATAGGCCAGATATATTTCTGAAGTTTTGGTGGAATTGCTTGACAGGTTCGAGTAGCTCCCATACAACTCCAAAAGCTTATTTTAAATATTTGGAAAAATAATAAAGTCAGATTCATGAAACTTGGCAGTTGTGTGTCGAGTTATAGATCAGATATATTTCTGAAGTTTTAGAGGAATTGCTTGACAGGTTCGAGTACCTGCCATACAACTCCAGAAGCTAATTTTAAATATTTGGAAAAATAATATAGTTAGATACTTGAAACTTGACAGTTGTCTGTCGAGTTATAGGCCAGATATATTTCTGAAGTTTTGGTGGAATTGCTTGACAGGTTCGAGTAGCTCCCATACAACTCCAAATGCTTATTTTAAATATTTGGAAAAATAATAAAGTCAGATTCATGAAACTTGGCAGTTGTGTGGCGAGTTATAGATCAGATATATTTCTGAAGTTTTGGTTGAATTGCTCTACAGCTACGAGTAGCTCCCATACAAGTCCAAAAGTTTAAATATTTGGAAAAATAAAGTCAGATTCATGAAACTTAGCAGTTGTGTGTCCAGTTATAAATCAGACATATCCGTGAAATTTCTATAGAATGGTTTCACAGGTTTGAGTAATTGCTATACAACAACGAAAAGTGCAGGGTATAATTCAATCGGTTTATACCAACTGAAACGTTTTTACTTGTTGCTTATATTTTGGGTTTTCTTTATTAATTATGTAATTGGTTTTTAAGTTGAATTCTATTGAGCACTCTTAATTGGCTCAGTAAATTTTTATATATTGATTCCACGATAATAATATTTCAATAAATCCGAAATGTGATGTTCCTTTCTTTCCAGATTAATAAAATCTTAATTCATGGAACTAATATCATGATAGTCCGTTTTTATAATGTTGTTGCGGTTTGTATATTAGGCTGAATTGTAAGGGTTATTCTGATTCGCGAAGCGAATGTCATTTATCTAGAATTCGCCCAAATGTATTACATATAGACGAATAAAAATTATATATGACTAGAAGGACTAGAGCCTTCAAAGTCACAAAAAAATTGTATTTGGTTTGAAAGCTTTATTTTTTAATATTTGTAAGCTTCTTTAGTGTTTTTATACGCATATAGTATGTGTAAGACAGATTTCTATGTATGAATGTCTGGTAAATAGATAATTTTACGTTTTATGTGTTGATTCAATTTGTTTTTAAAGTTAAATAATAACTTTAGGCACTTGAAATTTTTATTTTTAATTGCTTTATGTGATTTTTCCAAAATAAGTTATTAAGTCTTGATATTTAACAGCATCAGTTTCATGAACAAGATTACCTTGTACAAAAGCTTGAAAATTCATATCGCTAGAACCGTGGGGTCTAAATCGTATCAATTTGATAATTTTCAACATTTAAAAATAACTGGTTTACCGCAAAAATTGTGACATTAATGATGCATCTTTTTCAATTTGCCTTTTTTAATTGTATTTATATAGGTAAAACATGCATATATCATCCGCAGAACATAATTAACTAGTCATCCATTTGTAAGTTATTTAAATTTTTTATATATATTTTAAAATAGTCGTGTGTGCTTGCATTGCAAGCCTTGCAAGTCTTATGTCTGTAGTTTTGAAATTGTGTTTCATTTTGTGTGAGATATTTTTAATTTACTTTTTTTTTCAAAAACACACCCGCAATATCCGTACAGACATGTATTTTTCCTAATAAATAATAAGAAAAAACTTAAAAGAACGAAAGTTCGTAAAAATAATTACAAAAAAGTATATAATTTAACAAATAATTAGGTCCTATTAATACTGTATAGAGTAATGTGACTTCTATGCAAAAGGTCTCAGCTTCGAACACTGAAAAATGCGATTTGTCGGAGGAACTTTTTTTATTGGTAATTTCATTCTTTTTGTTCTTATTTAAAATAAAAATTAAAAAATTTTACCTTTAAAGATCAAAATGAGCGAGTTTTCGTTCTAAATTTTTTTTTTAAAATACCCTATTTGCGAAAGTTTAACGCAATAGAATAACATTTTCTTATTAAATTTTGTCATAAAAATATATGGTCAAGAAATTTAATGTACACTTATGATTTGCCTACTAATACATTTTGTAGAAGATCGCGAAAAGAATGCATAACTAAATGTATAATAACATACTTATTATAAAACAATGTAGATTTTATTAACTCTTTACAATTTTTTTAAGAAAGTGTTCACTTTTTGTTATAACTCACACTTTAAAAATTAATTAATTATATATAATATTTATACCACCAAAAGTAAATAAAAATTACCCCTACATGAGGTACTACCATTTTATAAGAAGCAGTCACAAGGCATCTAGGAGGCGTGAAGAGGGAGAGTGGGCGGAAGTAATGTTTTTTCTGGGACTCCAGAGGCAAAACCGTATCTATTGCACCCGTACCCGTACTTTTTGACACCTGAGAAGTAGCTATATACTCGTATACATAATAAGAGCGGACCCAGTGCGTTTCTTTGAAGAACAGCTTATTTTACAGGTAATAAGCGGATTTGGGAGTTGTTTATTTGGATAAATTGCCTGGGGTCTCTTTGATAACTTATTCGATTGGTTGCTTAGAAAAATATTCAACTCTTTGCTAATAATTCCGAAAAATTCTAATTTATTTAAGAACACCATGTGATCTACAAGGTAATTTTAAGTCAGGGGCTTTACTAAAGTCAGAAAACGTAGGAACAACATCTTATGATGCCCCATCAATACATCGCTTATGACCTTAGCTACGTTTTGAAAGAGCTTTCTCAGTAACAGAACCGAAATTGAGAGATATATAACATATCAACTTGTGTCTCTAAATACTCCGACAGTTGTTCATAAATTTAAATTTTAAATACTTCGTCAATTATAGATAAAGCTGGCACAGGTCTGAAGTTACTAGCCGTGTTACCACCTATAACTTTAGAAATTGGAACGATTTTATGAATTTGCAAAATATCTGGGAATATTTCAGTGTGAATTATGGATTAAAAATTTTTGTTGAATATGGTAAAACAAATTAGAATCATGACGCATTTGTAATGACATCCTCAACTGTATTAATGTTTATTTAACTGATAAGAGAGTAAGTTACTTCTAGTTTTTTTTTATACGAATAATAATATTATTCATAATATTATTTTTGCATATTTTAATGACTTTGCTTAAATATTTTAACTTTTCTATTATGCGTGTGTTATATCTACATTTCCTTCTCGTTTTTAATAATAAATTGTGTTTAGTTTCTTTTGTGTTTGGATCTATAACTCTTGTTATAATAAGAAGGAAATGTTTTGCCATATTTGATGGATTATAAGAAGTGAAATTAAAGAGTAGAAAATTTATAAGTTACTGCTTAAGTGAACTATAATTTTATTAAAATAATATTTAACTTTTTCTATAGAATCGCAACTCAAATATTCTTTTAAAAATACGATGCACAATATTATGATTAGATAAACTCCAGTCGATTGAATAAACTTATATTGTATATCCAATATTACTGAAACATAATCAATACAAGTTCCACTTTTTGGACGTGTTACCAATTAGTGACAACTATGGATATTGCAAATATGAAACAGGTTTCTTAAAATGATACCATTGCAATTATTATTATTTAAATCAAAGTACGAGTCACCAAATATATTACATAACTAACTAGCAATAGTATAAATATAACAGTTTAGTATTCTAAATGGTTGAAAAAAATTTTTATGCTACATTTCGGAGATCAATAGACAAACATTATTTTGCAGAGATTTCTGATGTATTTCAATTTTTTTTATAGTAACCTAAACGATGTTTACGTAATTTTGGCTTATAATATTATTGTAGTGAAATTTAATTTAAGGCTAACACACAGTGAAATTCCAGCATAACCACTGCTTCTGCACCAAGATACAACCCTGAAGGCTGAATAAATTTGAACATTCTCTTTACGAAACTATATATCTTGTTCTGCTTAGACATCATGAAGGCTTAAAATTCTAGAATACAACTGATACAATATCATTAAAAAATAAAATATATTCAAACAAAAATATTAGCAAAAAATATATACATTTTATTGTTAAATAGCTATACATATTATTGTCATTGCTGGTTGACTAATTCGGTTAATGTGTTTTATTGATAAATTAATGAATTACTGCAATGGCACTAATTGTGAATCATCTTATGATTTGATGATAATTTCGTTAGATTTTTCATTCTTTTTTGCAATTTTTTTGGCTTTTCTACAATAAACAAAGTTATAATCAAAAGTTTTGAGTATTTTTACGTAGCTAAAAACTTTAATGGCTGAAAAAATCATTTACCAATTAAATTGAAGTAAATTTTTTTTAGTATTTAATGTTTTTCATATTAAACCTGGCTAACGAATTTAATTTTAGAATTGATCCCCCAAATAAATTCAGAGAAGACAGTTAAAAAGAATAATCCTAAAATGGTGACTGAAAATCCGAAGAAACCCATAAGCCTCCTCTGGTTATATTGAACAACATTAAAAACTACTCTCACATAGTTAAGATATTAAAAGAAGAAAAAATAAAACTTAGGGCCAACATGATGAATAATGACCAATTAAAAATAACCGTGGAGAATTAAAATAATTACAGATTGCTAGCAAAATCTACAAATAAGGCTAGGCTAGAGTGGCGCACGTATAAGAATGAACTGACAGGGATACAGCGAGAAATCGCGATTCATCGTGTGGGCCCGAGGATATAAAAAAAAGAGCTAATTAGCAAAGGTTTTAAATGTCCAGATGTTGTAAATAAAATCAAACGGTAAAAAGAAAATCTAAAATATATTTCAGTAAATCTTCCGCTTTTTATGTTATCTTTTGACCATTCGGAAGGATAGATAGCACGGGACTTGAAGCTTTTAGAAGCAGCAAGTCATTTCCGCAATACGAAATATGCCAGCGATTTGGACACATACAAAAATTTTGCCAAAGAGAGACTAAATATATAAAATTTGCTGGTAATCATATGACCACAGACCGCAACAGGAATTATAATTTTCAGCCTAAATGTGCGAACTGCAACAAAGCACACCTCGATAGCTAGCGAGGTTGTTTGGTTGCAAAAGAATTGCAAAAAAGAAGATTAAAAAAGAATAAAACAATACAAAACCACGTTAAACTTAATGAACAAAGAGCTCCAAAAATAGCCAGGATAGCAACACCTAGCAAAGTGTTAAAGGGTGTATCATATTCACAAGGTCTTCAGAGGAATAATAAGAAACCTAACTTGAGAACAAAACCCCACAAATGAAAAGAATTGACGCAGATATTATGCAAATGATGCATAGTATGTTGATTAGAATTCACGAAATGTCTAAAAGATTATTAAAAATAGAAAATAGATACACGGAGGTGTATACGGGGGCACCAAAGAAATTTAGAAAAGATGTACGTAAATGAGATACGTATAGTAATTTGGAATGCTAATGCTGTTTTTAATAAGAAACAAGATTTTCAAAACGAGAAGATAGACATTTATTTGCTGTCGGAGGCTCATTTGACATATAATACGGGCCAGAGAGGAGGTACTACAATACTAATAAATGAAACTATGGAACATAATGAAGAATTCAAGATAGAAACAGCCGAAATTTAGCTTATTTCGATAAAAATTAAATCTACTAAACAAGATTTTAGTATTGGTGTTATATACTGTCCACCAAGTTGCAGCATTAAGAAAAATACTTTTAAAGATCTCCTGTACAAGTAGAGAAGAGTTATTAAAGCATTGGTAGAAGTTGGTAGAGCATCCGCCTAGAAAGCGGTACGTCACTGGTTCGAGTCCAGTTCAAGGAGAAAAGAAAACGATTTTTAAAAAGAAAGTATTTGTGTATATAATAGTTTCATGTTGCGTTGGTTTAATTTTTTAAACACCGATAAATATAGGGAAACAACTTTTGTTTTTTATCAAAATGAAATAAACTAAAATTTTATTTTAAGTTTAGGAAATAATTTTGTTTTCCGAAATACTTAGTAACATGTAAAACGTTTCATTTGATCTAAACCGATTGAATTATACCCTGTCTCTCTCAAGCATAAGAACTTGTTTTTCAAATACTTAGAAAATAGCTTTCATGGTTGTATTGCATTTATTCGAATCTGTGAAACCATTCCACAAAAACTTCGCGGATATGCCTGACCCATAGTAGTAGTAAGAGAGAGGTTTCATTTTCCCAAGAGGCAATGTCCCATCAGCACTCACACCAGTATGCTGAGATTAGCCCTACCATACCTTAGCAACATCTTCGTCCTCTCGTTGTCCCTTCTAGGCCACATTATTCTGATGGCCTTATCTACACGTGTGAGCCCGGAGATAACCCTCAGGAAGTTGGACGTTAGCTTCCAAACACTGAGAAAGCCTCACCCAAACAATCTGCACTTTTGACCGCTAGAGCAGGGTTACTACATAAAAAATGTATATGACCGTCACCTGTTTATACTGGCAGAATCTACACAAAAGAGCCTACTGGCAATCCGCAGAAACGGAAGGACCGAAATAGAGAGAGCCCAGATACCTTGCCTCGCGCTTATACATATACCTTGCGTATACTTCAAACGTTAAAGTAACGATTGCTTTATTTCGGGACTAATGCTTTAAGTCTTTACAGTAAAACTCCTACACGTCGCCAAGGTTGTCGTTGCCATTTCGATAACCCGGAGTTATCAGGAGTAGCGATCTTTCAGGGTTACCCCCCAGTATTTAATCTCCCTTGAAAATGCAATACGTCCTAAAAACATAGTGGGTCCTCAAAACATTCATTAATCGTTTACTGTTTCTACGCTTTGTGAAAATGCTCTTGTTGGGATTTATATGTAGGGCCAAGCCCTTGCACCACCCTTATGCAACCTAGATGTTTACTCTAAAAGATCGGAAATCGTGCTCTCGAATTTGCTGTTCGTGAATATCTTTGCATTATGGATGCACTTTACAACCATATTACTTGTGCATACATATATGTTTGTGGCTATTGACTATGTGTATAGACCGTTTAGAGGCTTATCATAGGCCTTCCTTCTCTTTGTCGTTTTGTTTTTCGCCCTGGTCGGTGCCGCTTCAGCACAACTTAGCAGCAGAACAGTAGCAGTTTCAACCTTCCCAATGGGATTAGGCCCTTTTGGTTCACTTGAAACACTAGTCGTCGGTGTTTTCGTCCTTCTGGCTGCCATTTCTGAAGCGACTTCAAACTTTACAATGAGCTTTGGCTCTTTTGGTTCGACTGAAGTGCGTCATTGTCGCACTGGGCGTTAGTCTCTTGAGTGATTTTACTCTGTCGCAGTACCTTGGAGCGATTTCGTTCCTTTTACCTTTGGGGAAATGCGGAAGAAGTTAAGGCAAAATCGGAACTCTGCTTTTCATATATCTTCCAAACCGAAATTATCTACCGAGAAGGAGGATGAAGCAGCACCCGCACTTTTTCTTATCCATCGTGAGCACCCTCAATGAACCTATCTTGAGGATGGGATTTTATTTCTCTATCCTACTGAGAAATTTGTTCCTGGGGAGATTGAAAGATGGCTCATCCTTTGGAACGTAGGTAAAGTAGACATGTTATCTAGGTATCCTACTACCACCCAATACCGCGAGACTGCAGCCGTCCTCAGGGTTTATCTTCCTGCAGACACTAATTATCCACTGCTTGGTGTTTTGACTGTTGTATGTGACGAATATCAATCCGTCCTTTTGCGACGCTGCAGTGCATTGTGGGTGAGAATCCACAACTCTATCCATTTTATCCATGATAATTTTTTTTGATTTTCTCCATTCGGATATCTTTTCAGCTACGACCACCTGGACCTATGCTATTGCATTCATTGACCTAACATCCTATCAACACCGAGTTTCCTCTGGGGACATGGCGTCCCTGATGTATGCTGGGATACGCCGCTGGGATGTACCAGAAAAATATTGTTTTTTGCTATCTGATCTTCAACCTCTTTAAAAACTTTTTCAGTTTGTTGGATAATGGGTCCCAAGGGATCCTGATTATCTGTATCTATATAGGATGCTGTATTTTCCTCAGCTGGCGTAATAGATAGTTACTCCTCCCCATCAGTCAGGAGAAACTGCGGTTTCGCAGACCTTTGAGCTCTTATTAACAGAATGTCAATGTCGTCCTTGGTATTGTCGTTGTTATCCTTATGACATACCATGCAAAGTTTCATTTAAACTGGAGGACACCTGGTATCCAGAGTTTGCATGTTAACGATTAAGGTGCCTGTTAGCTACGCAGTCATCGGATATACGGCTGAAACTTAAAAAGAAAAGGGTTCGCTGTGAAAAATGACCTTCGACACCAAAGTAATTTTAACCGTTTCAATCATCTTTTTATCCTCCGCTATTACAGCGTTGGACCGAAAGGAGGTAACAGTGCGATTTTGAGACACCCTCCAAATGATTACAAACTCCATGCCGAAATTGATATACTCTTCACGAAGATAAAAGTTATAATTAAGGGTTACCGCAAATGGCAGGGAAACGACATTTCTTTGGCACTTTAATTTAGATGAGAAATAATATAAAATTTATATTCTAGCAAGTAATCTAATCCTTTTTTAACTTTTGTAGAATATATTAAAACAAGTTAAGCCTGTAACGCAACCAAAGCGATTATTTAGTTAAATTGTCTTTAATTAAAAATCTAATTTGCGGACTGTAAGCCGAACACAACACCATACCAAAGTTAATAGTATCATTAGCGAAAAATTTTTTACTACCCTTAAAAAAGTCCCTCTAATATTTTGATTTAAGAACACTTCTTTTTCATAATCATCAAGTTCAAAATTTATCAAGTGTTAAATAAAAATATTAAATTGAAATTGGTGTGGTTTTATTATACGTACAATGCAACTATTTTTTATATTTAAATTGCATTTTCTATTATTTTTTTACAAAGAAATGTCAATACATACATTATATTTTCATAGTATTATGTATAGCTGTTGACGCCCCATGTCAATAGCTACACATAATTTATCGAAATTTTGAGCAATTATTGATACGCCTGTTTTATAACCGTTAGACATTTTTCTTTCATTTTGATTATACATACATATATAAGCATAAAATTAAACGTTTATTCATTCGTTTGTTCTGAAAGTTCAACAATTATATTAAAAATATCGCAGGAACCTTAAAGACTGTTAAATTTCATTATTAAAGTTCTTAATAATTTTCTTTATTTTTTGGCTAAAATGTATTCTGTATTATTCCTTTTTAGCACTTTTCCAAAAATTTTTTGAAAAAAAGTGCTTATTAGTTTCACTCTGTCCGTCCGTCAGTCCCTGGACATGTTTACAACACTTCTACACTCTTGAAGAAAGAAAGCTGAAATTTAATATGTGCATAGATCTTTACTAGAAACTTATTTCAGTTAAAGACATTTTTTAACAATTTATTGCAGTGAAATTATAAGCATTTTTCAAATTGTGTAAACGCAGAAAGCCAGTAGCTTGCTTCTCCTATCACGGTATACTATAGTTAAACTTTAGGAAAACAAAATGGCCATTCAAATTTATCGTTATTTAAAATCCGTTTTCTTCAAATTTTTGATGTTGTTTTTCTACTAGATCCCAGCTTGCGGGAGCCTGAAATTTTAGTAAATTTAGGTACTAACAAACAGTTTATTTTGTAAGAAGAAAATATTTTTCCATCTCACCACCCTCTTAAGTTATCGCATCTTGAAATTTGTAATTTTTGAAATTTGAATTTTTGACGCCTTATATTTCCGAAACCGCAAGATTTTTCAAATTTATATAAACACAAAAAGCTTACGGTAAATTCCGTGACGTTAAAAAATATAACTATTTTTCTTCCAGTTTATTTCGTCATTAAGTTTACTAGGTAGGTGACGAGCCTATACATATTCATAAGTACATATACATTACTCGAAGGAATAGATACTATTTTTATACCGTGCATCTTCGTGAAAGGTATATTAGCTTTGATATGGAACTCTTAACCACTTGTAGAAGTTGTTTCCGGTATGAACATGCGTTGATTTAGGCAGGTTCAGGAAGGCAAATACCACTAAACTTTCACAGGTTATTTTTTCTGTGTCAAGTATTGGACCAATTCGTACAACCGGTTTCGGTAACTGCCATACAACTCAAATAGTTTATTTTAAACAAAAAAAATTGTATGGTTCATGAAACTTGGCAGTCTTCTGTCCAATTATAGGTAACATATATCCTTAAAGTTCTGGTTGAATGGCTTGACACGTGCGAGTATCTGCCATACAACTCTAAAAGCTAATTGTAAAATTTGAAAAAATAATAATGTCAGATCCATGAAACTTGGCAATCGTGTGTCCAAGTTTCTGTAGAATAGGTTCACAGGTTCGAGTAATTGTTATACAACAAAGAAAAGTGCAGGGTATAATTCATTTAGTTTATACCACCAGAAACGTTTTTACCTACTTTATTTTAATAAAAAAAAACAAAAGCTTTGGCTTTAACGGGATTTATCCCGAAACCTATGGCTCAAATCAAATTGATTGCAAAACTGAAAATACAGAACAATCAATTGTCTGTAAAACAAGTTCCTGATGGTTATTCTATGTTGCATGTTTCCGAAGTAACAAGTATTTATTTTTACGCAGGAAAAATCTGGTATGTTTTTTCAACAGGCTGTAGCTCGAAAATAAGTACATCTGCACCCTCCTCCACCTATACAATTTTTACTGAAAACTGATCAATGAATCATCCCTGAAATTATTTGCCACTTTATGCGACATCCTTCGTATGTGAATTCTATGTATTAAATGTATAACATAATTTAAATGTAAAACATAACTTTTGTGCTTAATATTTTCTAATCTTTTATTTTTATTGTTTTTGTGTTCATTTTTGTTTCTACAAAAAATATATTTTATTTTTAATTCGGGGATATTTGATTTCGATGCACGGAGTGACGTCTAACCAGAAAAAGTTTCCATTATTATGTCACAGTATCTTTATGTTTCCAATCAGTATTATGGCGATATATGATAGATATATTACATTATATGATATTATGAGTGTTCGATTTTTATATGTAAGGAATAAATGATTAGAGAACAACAATTTACAAAATGTTGGGTTCTAAAGTCAGTTTCGGATTCAGTGATGAGAGGGATAAATTTTGATGAGTTCTATTTTGATCTACAAGCAATTTTCGTCATTTTCGACTCGAGAACAATTACAGGTTTTAGAGAATGACCTTTCAGGAATTGTAATTCGTTTTTCGCTATCTCATTTAAATTTATAGACATTAATATATTACTTTGATCCACCTTCAATATACCCGTACGAACGTATGTTCGAAGGGTATACTAAATTTGCCTTACCGTTTGTAACGCTAAGAAATAACGGTGTTAGATATAGACTCAAGTGTATGTTTTTGATCAGCGTCAAATTCTGAGTTGATTTAGCTTTGTCTGTCCGTCCGTCCGTCCGTCCGTCCCAACGATAACTCAAAAACTAATTGAGCTAAGTTCACCAAATTTTCACAAATGATTTATTGTAGTAAGTGCCAGAACCCTATTTAAATTGGACATGATCGGGGTACCGGTTCGGGTAGCTGCCATACAACTTCAAAATTTATTTGACTATATTTCAGAAACTATTAAAGCTATGGTATTGAAATTTCACACAAACGAATATATTAGTAGGGCCAATATGGCCCATAAAAGTCGTTGAAATTTCTTGGCTTCTTCTGGTACCTGCCATACAACTTCAAAAGTTATTTGGCTATATTTCAGAAACTATTAAAGCTATGGTATTGAAATTTCACACAAACGAATATATTAGTAGGGCCAATGTGTCTGGTAAAAGTCGTTGAAATTACTTGGCTCCTTCTGGTACCTGCCATACAACTTCAAAAGTTATTTGACTATATCTCAGAAACTATAAAAGCTGTGATATTGAGACTTCACACAAGTGAGTATATTAGTAGGGCCGATGTGCTTGATAAAATTCGCTAAAATTTCTTGGCTCTTTCTGGTAGCTGCCATACAACATCAATAGTAGTTTGGCACAACCAGTATTTTGAATAACACATAGTACTGAAATTTTGCATAAATTAATATGGTAATACGGCAACTTAAAGTCATAGTCTGCCCCATAGTTAGTTATGGCACATTAGTTATTCGCACATAGGATAACAAATTCGTACGGGTATCACAGAGTTGACAAGGTCAACTCTATTTTTTTTCTCGTTTTTAAATAATTTTGGAACACATTTTAATCCACATCCGAAATCACTAGCGTGTAGATGAAATTTTCATTTAATTTTTTTGAAAAATTTTTTATGGCTATAATGATCAATGTCATACAAAACCCTTTCTTTTTCAAAAAAATAATTCAATTTTGCTTTTTGCAGAGTACGATAATTTCGTATCCATATAAATTATTTTTTAGCAGAAAACAGAAAATGTTTCACAAATATTTTAAAAGCATGAAATCGCTTTATTCTTATTATATAGATTTGTTCTTCTAATTTAACTTTCTTTAAATTTTTATAAACTTGAACCAAATTTTAAATACGCTCTTTGTAAAACATCAGCTATTTCAAAAATTTAAAAGTCCCTTCTTATAAAGTGGAATGCTAATCCATAGTGTCCCTTTTAAATATAATAAATATGGATTCAAATATTTATTATTTTTAATAAGTTTAAAACATCTCAAATCAAAATTTCATCAATTATTTAGTTTAAACCTTTAATTATGATTAAAGTAATAATTTTATCACTTCTTTAAAGTCTCTAATAGTCTTTATATACTGTTTTAAACGATTTTTAAACTGATATAAATAACTGTTATATGACAGAGTAACCCTTTGGCTGAGTTGAATTTGTCAGCTTTCGTTAAAATATTTTTTTTGAACGGCCGTTCAATGCAGTTTGCAAACGGCTGAATGGCTGAATTTAATGACCATTCGGTAATTTAAAAAAAGCTGGAACAGGAAATGAGATCATCATGACGTCAAAATGATCTCATCGGGGTGTGGTCGAGCTTTTTCGATGAAAAGTGCATTATTTAGATTAAAAAGTGCATTATTTAGATTAAAGCTTTTCGATGCATAACTGGAAAGTACATTATTTAAATTAAAGCTTTTTCAATGCATAACTGGAAAGTGGACTTTTTATACATTAAAGCTTTTTTGATGCATAACTGGAAAGTACATTATTTAGATTAGAAATTAGAAAAACAAAACAAAAAACAAACAAAAACAAAAAAACAATCTGAAATAAAATCTAAATAATGAGAATGAAAGAATTGAAGAAATATGACGTTAGGAGATTCCCTATAATGAGAAAAATATTATAATATTATGACATATTTTTGCTTTATAGTTGTTAAAATGCGACATCTTCTGAAGTTTCTCAATAGCCTAGGGGGTAAGATAAATTCTGTAACAAGTATGAGGTAAGTATAGAATGTAGTTCCAGCCATAGTAATCTAGGCTATTGAGAAACATTTTAATTTTTTAGGTATAAATGCAATTTTTGTAATACCATATATTTATTAGCAATAAAGCTTTTTGGGATGCATGCATTGCAAGATGCATTAAAAGTTTTTGTTGCAATTGGAAGTTGCATTATTTAGAATAAAGCTTTTTCGATTCATAATAATTGGAAGTTGCATTAAAAGTTTTCAGATACATAATTGGAAATTTCATTAGGATGGTGCATTACTTAGAATAACATTTTTCGATGCATAATTGGAAGGTGCATTATTTAGAATAAGACCTTTCGATTAAAAATAGTTAAGATTTAAAATAAAATTTATTAAACATTTACTTTATAATTCATTTGAATAAAGTATAATTTAAGAGTACTTTAATTTTTTCTTCCAATACAAGTTCACCTTTTAAGATATGCAATCTAGAAAAATAATATTTCTCTTGAGACCTATTGTAGAAAAGAAAAATTTGAAACAATCTGAAAAAGAAAAGCATGCAACCTGAAAAGAAAAATTTCAAGCAATCTGAAAAAGAAAAGCATGCAACCTGAAAAGAAAAGTTTCAAGCAATCTGAAAAAAGAAAATAATCATACAACCAGAAAAATGCATTCTTTATAAAATTTATATAAGAAGTCTAAAATTAAGTTTTTTATTTTATTTATTAAATCCTAAATAATACATTTTTGTTGTTTATTGATTTACAGCCAGTCTTTTCTGGCTATCTATTGATAAATTTTCTATAGAAAACTTATAGAAAATATATTTCTCATATCTAATTGGCGTTAGATAGAGAAAGCTTTCCTTGTTGAGTGCGTCTATCTCTTCGTCACATATTTCATTAATTTTAAAATTCGTGAAATATGAAGTGTTGGGAAACTCTATCAAAAGTTTCCCCTCTCCAGTTCGAATTTTTTGGATTCATATTATATATATATTGAAGGTCTCATGAATTTAAAACCTTTTTTCGATTAGCGAACGCGTCATACTTCGCGTTCAACTTCTTCAAACCTGCTAATAAAGCAGAGTTTGGGTCCTGCTGATTTTTATTCTGCTGTCCAGTTGCATCAGCTAGCAGCTATTTTAATTCCTCCACATGATTAAATTCCTACAAAAAGAAAAATAGAAATATTAGATTTAAAATTAGAAAAGTAAAAAAAATATTTAATATAACAGTATTATTAAATAATATCTTACCAATTTTTAATATTATTCTAACATAATGAAGTCATATTTAGAAAGGTTATTTTGCATAATATTGATAAGAAAACAAATAATTTTTATTGTTTTTATTATTCTATATTCTAATATTGTTGTTATGAAAGAATGAGCAAATGTTATTATCTTAATAAAATAAAATGCAATTCAACTTTCTTATATACGTAATACTATAACAAAACTATTCATTTAACAATTGATTACAATTATGTACTTAACTAAAAATATTTACATATTTTCAATAGAATAATGACCCCATGGTAATGTATTACAATTCAACTTTCTTATAATACTATAACAAAACTATTAATTTAACAATTGATTACAATTATGCACTTAACTAAAAATATGTAATTATTTTCAATAGAATAATGACCCCATGGTAATGTATTACAATTATTTTCTAAAATGCATCTCTTATCATCATAAATATTTAAAGTGACTTTTGTTTGCGCTATACTTTGAACGTCATGATTTTTTGATCTTGTAAGATTTTGTTGAATAATTTTGGGAGAATCATTGTTTAAACAGTCTAGGAAATCGTTAAAACTAATTTCTCTATTAACTACAGTTTTTTTAATACCCTTAATTTTCTTTATTTTTTCTATATTTTGAACTTTAAGAGCATACATTTTTGCTCTTAGTCCAACAAAATGTGACATTATGTTACCGTTTAATTCATCCTTCATTAAACCTACAACTTTTTTATTTACAAGCGGAATATCCCAAACATTATCCTCTGACTAATCGCTTGTATCAAAATGATGTTTACAATCATTTTTTATGATACTATATACATCCAAATTTTTTATTTCATATATTATACTATCAGTGCCCATATAAAGAGCTGAACAATTATTACTTAATTTAGGTTTCATGTACTCATAATGGAAATCATATAGTAAGGTCTTAGACAATTCCAATACACAAAATCCTACGTATATTGGTTTGCAGAAAAACACTTCAGATTTAAATAATTCTATTGCAACTAAATTTTCGTTAAAAACTGTGCTATTCTTAAAAAATGATGATGCTATTAATACCTTAGCACCATATCTACCTTCCCATTTTGATACTAGTTTAACGTTGCTGTATTTTCTAACATTTTCCATTGTTTTACCAAATGTTGCGGTATTTAAAAGCTTATATTGATTTTTTTGAAAATCATTAGTCGCTTGACTTCGTAATTTTGTATTCAAGTCAATGTATGATTTTAACTATTGAGATTGATTAAACTCTTAAATTCTATGAATTTTTGTGAGTTTTAAACCATTTTTTAAAGCTTGTTGCAAATTTTTGTAGTGAATAATATATTTAGTTTTATCATATAGTGTTGCAAGTAATTTTTTTTGATTTGAACCAGGTGGACACATATTTTCTGAGCAAAATGGTATATCGCTATGTAGATCATGTAAATCTTTAGGATAAAGTAAGTCAACCTCAAAAATATATCCATTTAATGAATCACTTACAACACTATTAATTTTTTCTATAGAAAAATCCATTTCATTACCTGTTGGTAAATATTGACACATAGCCCAACCATATTGATTATTTATGTCCCAATACATCAAATATTTGTCAGGTTTTTTATAATCAAAATTTTCTAAGTACTTGTTATTCGCTTCTGAATATCTTTTTATACATTGTGTTAACCCTCCACGTGTACCTCTTTCTATAAACATAATCATATCTATATCAGTCAAAAGCTCTAATTCAATCCCAGTGTACAGTAGCATTGCATCTCATGTGTAATCGGGGAGTGTATAATAATGTGCGGGATCTAATTGAAATTACGGGGAGTTTTCATTGAATTTATTCTAAATTGTACAAAAGCATCGGCTAACAGTAAAATATCTGTCTTTAAATATAAATCTGAATATTCTCCTAAATTTTTAATTTGTAAACTGCTCCAAACTCTTCGAGCATGGGAATAATTTTCATCACTAATGAGCTCTTTATTCAGTTTATTATAAAAAAATTTTTTAACGAAGAGATTCTTCTGAAAATTTATCAAAACTATTAATGTAATCATATGGATATACACCTTTTTTTTTAGTAAACTAATTTGATTTATGGCTAAATCAGAAAATTCTGACTCTAAAATTGAAAATTTATCTAACAATGAAGTTAAAGAATCTAAACTACTCGGTAGAAATCTAATTGAATCAATAAACCTAAATTTAATTTTACTTTTATCTATGTTTTTAGTAAAAGAAATATATTTTTCCTTATTTAGTGGAAGCACGTTAATATTACCTTCACCAATATTTTCAATATTTTTAATAATAAAATGAGCATCATATGAGCTTAAATTGTGAAAAATTATTGGTATTATGAAATCATCTTTAAAATTTAAATTGCATCCATTATGAGCTGAGCTGTAGTAGAGCTATTTACCTGTGAAATGAACACATTCAATATCTGCATATATTACATATGGAGTCATTATTTTGTTTTTATAATTCTTAAAACTAAGCATCTTATTTTCTATAGTAGGTAATCTAACTTTACATACATTTTGATTAAAACAGTCCTCCTGATGAATTTTAAGTTTTTCCATGCTATGAATAAATCATAGCATGGAAAAACTTAAAAGTCACAAAAATAAATTTTCCCTTTATGAGCACTAACTTGTGAACTAAGGAGCTTTGATAAGTCTTTTATACAAACAAAATGTTGATTAACAACAGCACTATTATCATCTAATGCCTTCTCTTCTAACAACAATAAATTAATATGCGTTTTGTCTACAATACATCAAAAAATAAATAATTTTTTTATACATATAAGTACAAATGTATTTTACCTTTTTCCACATTATTTGATAATTTGATTGGGAAAATTTCCTTTTTCTTATTATTTTCTGCATGATATGCAAATATATTAATTAAAATGTTATTATTCATTTCAAATACTGGAATTTTGTTAAATTCCATTGGAAACGTTATATTGTCCAAATTTAGTTTATCTATGTAATCAGGATAACTTGACGTTCGATTAACATTTCCTACTGGATCATGTAAAGCAGATATAACTGCCCATGCGAAACAAGCATTGTCATTATTTCGCACATTATTAAAGCTTTTTTGTATAAAAGCGTAGAAAGTGTTCTGATATAAGAACTACCAACAATTTGTGTATATTTGTTAATGTTAATTACCAAATTAATAGTACTATTGTTAATGTCCAACCACTATTTTTTTCTTGAAATTCCTCAAGTTTCCTTAACAAGGGATCCTGCATTTTCTCTTGTTAAATATCTTCTAAATTATCTTCTTTGAAGATTGCCATGTTCTTTGTATTTAAGTGTTTTAAATCATCTTTTTCCTGATCTCCTTCAAAAATTTTGAATTTCCCACAAAATATTACATTCATTTTTATGCTTCCATTTTCATTCAATATTTCTTTTAACTTTGTAATAATTATTGTTGTACAATCTTTCAAAAATGCTTTTGGGTCTATGTGAGTTAAATTTGTAATTACTGCTGAGCGTATTCTACTAGCAAAGGCCGAATGTGGAAAATATTGCTATGTCAAATAAAGTTTTTGTTTTTCAAGCGAAGTTGATGAGTGAATCCCTTCACCTCTTATAACTTTTCTAAGACTACAAATACAAGCCTTAAATGATCTAAGTTTTGCTATTGCCGCTACCAACATGTTTCGTTCTCCAGTGGATTTGGCTAACCTTAAGTATTGTTCTAACTGTGTAATATCCAAATTGCAATCACTTATAGAATCACCAACGTTATCGTGATTTCTGAAGCATAAAAATAATTTTTCTTGCTGTTTCTGAATAATATTTTTAACAAAACTTTCCATTTTTGAAACTATTTACGATTTACACTATATTTGTAATGTATAATTTTATACAAGTCATATTTTTTCAATTCTTTCATTCTCATTATTTAGATTTTATTTCAGATTGTTTTTTTGTTTTTGTTTGTTTTTTGTTTTGTTTTTCTAATTTCAAATCTAAATAATGTACTTTCCTGTTATGCATCGAAAAAGCTTTAATGTATAAAAAATCTACTTTCCGGTTATGCATTGAAAAAGCTTTAATTTAAATAATGTACTTTCCAGTTATGCATCGAAAAGCTTTAATCTAAATAATGCACTTTTCATCGAAAAAGCTCGACCACACCCCGTTGAGATCATTTTTACGTCATGATGATCTCATTTCCTGTTCCAGCTCTCTCATTGTATTACTACTTGAATGAATTTCACACTATAGTTTGGAAATCTGATTACGAAATCAAATCCTTGAAAATTTATTGGTGCTACTCTAATCACTTATTGAAATATTTAAAATTAACTTTTAAGGTTGTATGTGAGCTATCAGAAACTGCAAAGACATTTTACTAAAACTTCTGAGCTTCAGTTGGACACATAACTGCAAAACTTCATGCATCGAGTTCTGTTACTTCAAATATTTAAAATTAGCTTTTAGGGTTGTATATCAGTTATCCGAACCAAAGTATATCTTTTTAAAAGTAATTCGACTCGTTCCATGTCGTTAGTTTTCGTTTGCTTGCAAATTCCAAATTTCAAAATATTCCATTTTTGTTAAGAATTTGATGGTAATAAGAGTTTTGTAAGTAAGAAAGAAACAAAATATTAAAAACAAACGAGTGTTTCAAAAACACAGAACTGAAATAAAATTAAATTAAATAAGTGAAAAATTTTGTAATTTTTATTTTGATAACAACATAATTTATTTTTCAAAATATTTTAATTTCATTTCATAAAAGTTACTTAAAAACCTTCTAATTCATACATTAATAATAATAGATATTAGTTTAATATTTCATACATATAAGATCAATATTTCATAATATTTTATATGTAAGTGTATATTTCATAGATATGCATAGTTCATGCACAGTATGAGATGTAGTAATATGTATCTGTCCTGTTTATATTGCTGCTTCAAGCGTACATTGTTGAAGCTTTAAGCGTTACTTGACTTGAAGCTGGTTTCATTCAAGTTAATATAAAACTTTGCTTATACTTGACTTGAAATGTTAATAATGATTTAAATTCTCAGATAACTCAGGTTTGGAGCCGGGCACGGAGTTCGTCAGCGGAAAAATTTTTGTTTTTTATATATTTGAAGTTTATAAAAAAAATTAAATTAAATTTTCAATAAAGTATAATAAACTCCGTCCAACCGTCCGTCCAGCCGTCCGTCCAAACATGCTTAAAAAACTTCTACACTCTTGAAGATAAAAAGCTAGATTAACCTTTTATTATTTGTACATAGGTCGTCACTAGAAACTGATTCCCGTAGAAGAAAATTTTTACCTAAATCCCCCCCCCCCCCCCCCCTCCCTAAAAGTTATACCCCTCTAACACCCAAAAAATGGCATTTTTTAAATATTTATTGCAGTGTAGCCATAAGCATTTTTAAATTTTCCAAATGCAGAAATATAGTAGCTGGCTTCCTCTATCGTGGCCTACCATACTTGGACTTTAAAAGCAAATTCCAAATTTTTGATGTCGTTTTTCTTCTACGCTGTACGTTATGGGAGTCTGAAATTCTAGCAGCTCTTATATATTCATAAATAATTTATCTAGTAGGAGAAAATTTTCTCACCTTCACCACCTCTCGAGTTAAAGCTTCTCGAAATTTGTAAAATTTGAATTTTTGGCACCTTCTACTCGTATTTCTGAAATCGCAAGCTTCTACAAATTTCTATAGAAGCAGTAAGCTAACGGTAAATTCCATTCCACCAAAAATATATTTATTTTTCTCAACTCACACAATCATTATGTTAACGCCTCTTTAAATTTATTTGTGCTTTATTTCAAAGACTGCATAAACAGTTCGCCCGCAATATATGCAATCCGAGAAATAGTTTGGTATATGAATAATAATAATTTGAATAGTGTTGTAGGATTCTCATGTTGACTTTCATACTTTTCAGACGTGTATTTAAAGTTAGCTATTAAAAAAAGTAAAAAAATTTTTGAAACAGTGAATAAAAACAAGGAAAACTGTAAAAATATCATTAATTTTTTTTCTTGTGTCTTTACTATTCACAAAGAGAAAAAACGTGGTACATAAATACTTATTAGCCAAATTTAATGGTGCTGATTGCATCCTTTAAGCAATCATGCCATCAAAAAAAGAAAAGAAAAAAGCGCTATTAAAGGATTCAATTAATGAAAAGCTGTGTGATTTGCTCGACAAAAACGAAATAGAAGCCAAAAAACGTAAAGCATTTGAAAATCGTTTGGAGGAAAATGTTTTGAAAAAAGAATTGGATAAACTTAAAAAAGAAAATGAGGAATTAAAAAAATTACTACAAAAATTTTTGCCATCAACATCAAAACAAAATGACGAAGAAAGGGGAAATCGTTACTCACCTTTAATGGATTTATGTAACGAAGATAACGATCTAGATGATTTAGAGAGCATTGAAGAATTAAACAATGAAATTGATCCTTATAACCTAAAAAAGCCTATCAAAATAAGCAAAGAAAAGAAAAAAGCTCAACACACTCTATCAGAGATGTCACCTGAGGTATCTTCAGCAAAAAAAGAAAACAAGATCACCAAAAAAATGCCACCCATCAATCTATTTAATACTGATATAAAGAAATTGAAAAATTTAATTAAAAATAAATTGAATATAAATAATTTCCTTGTAAAAGAACACAATGATACACATGCTACAGTGTTTACATACAGTATTGAAGATTTCAACAAGGCACGCGGATTACTTCAAGAAGCCAGCATTGACCACTATACATTCACTCCGAAAAAAGAGAAGAAAATCACATATATATTAAAAGGTTTGAATAATTCGTACACTCCAGAAGAAATAATACAGCTTCTGAAAAATTATGAAACTGAAAACACAAGATTCGAGAAAGTAGCACGGCTAACTACAAAATATTCCTTAAAAAACGAAATAAAATTGCCATATTATATAGTACAAGCTGCGCCAGGAAGCCTGCTTGGTGAAATAGAAAAAATACGTGGCCTTGATCACCAAATGGTACGCTGGGAAAAAATATACAAACAAAATATTTTACAATGCACCAGATGTCAACGATTTTCACACTCAGCCGCCAACTGCTCCATGCAATTCCGATGTGTGAAATGCGGAAAAAATCATCCAAATGGGCAATGCACAATAACTCCAGAAGATCCAAGAGAAAAACTATTTTGCATTAGTTGTCAGAAATACGGTCATCCAGCATCCTACAAAGGCTGTCCGGCATACAAAAAACAAATTGAATCCCGAGAAAATGCAATAAAAAATATGAAGCAAAAAATCGTAAGTAAATATAATTTGTCACAAAATTTTATTAACAAAAATATTTCATTTGCAAATGTAATTAAAAACAATTGTAGTAAATCTAATAATGTTGATCACCACAAAGATGATCTGTTAAATATTAATAATTCTAACAACGCGGATTCAAATATTAATATATTACTAGATATAAAAAACACTTTATTAATATTTCATTCTAAATTTAACAATATTGAAAAACAACTTAAAGAACATTCTGAAAAAATTAGTTTTTTTTGCAATATACTCGAAATGACACCTAACCAACAATATAACTAATATAAACAATAATTATTACAGTCTGATATCAATTAATGTAAATTCTTTAATCTCCAACAACAAAAAACTTTCTTTTATGCACTTTCTTGACAATACTGCACCTGATTTCATATGTTTGAGCGAGACAAAACTAAATGAAAACAACAATTTAGTAATTGACAATTATGACATGATCAGACGTGATCGACAATGTCTTATTACCGGTGGTGGAGTTGCCATATGCATAAAAAAAAATCTGTCATACAAAATATTTAGAAGCGAAGTTTTTGATGAGTTCACATGTATTGAACCGTGTATAATATATGCCGAATTAGGGAGAAATAAAAAATTATTCATTATCTCCATCTATGCACCAATCCGAAGTTCGAGTAATTTTATTGATGAATTTGAAAAAATTTTTGAAACGCTGAATCTTGCTAACAATAATAATTTTTTTATAATTGGTGGTGATTTTAATGCCAAACATCGCAACTGGTGCAATACATATAATGACGCAAGAGGTGTACAGTTAAATAATTGGATACAAAATAAATGTATTCCATATAAATTAATGGTACATAAAACTGATGGACCAACATCCACACGTTCTGACGCATATATTGACTTAGTATTCACTGATATAAGGATTTGAATTTTCTGTACCTAATAATGAAATGTTTTTAAGAGAATTGCCAGACAATAACAACTTTATGTTCAAATGTACTAATTGGAAAAAGTTCAAAAAAAATTTAGATATAAATTTTGAATTACAATATTCAAATGATATTAATAAGATTTTCGATAATTGCAACCTAAGCACAAAAAGTATTGATTATCATATAGAAAAACTTGATAATATAACAAAAAAAACAATTGATGAAGTGGTACCAAAAATGCAAATTAATAATAATATGAGAAAATTCTATTCTGCAACCTTAAAAAAGCTTTTAAAAAAGAAAAGCACTTTAATGAACGACATCCATAAAATCAAAAAACAAAATTTAAATTTTTCTTCGCAACAAATACAGCTTATGAAAAGCTTGTTAAATAATGTTAACATTTTAATTAGGGAACAACTGAAAAATGAAATTAATAAATATTGGCAAAACAGAATTAGTAAAATATCTACAAAAAAATCTTCTATGTTTGCAGAAATCAATAAAATATTTCAACCAAAACACTACTCAAATATTAATCAATTACATATAGATTCACAAACATTGCTATTATCAAACGATATCGACTACACAAAACTTAAAAAAACTAATGACAATAAATACATTCTTAAAAATCAAAAGGATATATATAACTTATTAGGTTCATTCATCGAAAACACACACACAATTACAGTACCTAACGACAATCTGCATAATAGAATAAAACATATAATTGGAATTCAACAACCGTAATGAAGCAAGAACTGCAAATAACATTACTCTCACGAATTTCAATGAAAATAATAAAGCTTCTGAACAAAGGGAAAAAAATAGCTATTTTACAAATTTTAATGAACTTAAAAACATAATTAAAAATCTTAAAAATAAAACTTCATTTGGAATGAATGGTGTCCCTAATATAATAATAAAAAACTTGAGCGACAAAATTATAAATAAATACATGATTCTGTTCAATAACGCACTTAATCACTCATATTTCCCAAATTCATGGAAAACAACTAGAGTAATAATAATAAAAAAACCAGGTAAAGATCCAACAGATCCTAACAACTATCGCCCTATTAGCTTACTACCAAGTATAAGTAAAACATACGAAGTTTTAATCAATGACAAAATTAGTAACTTTATTCGCGAAAATGACATTATGCCTGAAAATCAATTTGGTTTTAGACATAAACACAGTACGATACATGCGATTACGAAGTTAACTTCTGATATATGTTGGTATATAAACAATGGTTCTGCGATAGGAGCTTGCCTCGTGGATATTGAAAAGGCTTTTAACTCAGTTTGGATCGACGGATTAATAATGAAACTTCTGAATTTAAAATTCCCCCAACATTTGGTTAATCTAGTACACAGTATGATAAGCAACAATAAATTCTATGTTACATCAAATAATGAAGTAATTGTTGGTAATGTTAAAAAAATACCTAATGGACTACAACAAGGTGCTGTTAATTCCCCGATTTTGTTTTCTTTATATATATTAGAATTATTAAATATGCTTAACAGATTAAAAGGTTCTAATTTCACAATAGCTTTTGCTGATGACATTATAATATATTCAGCTAATGACAGAGTAGAAAAAATACAACTAGAAACGCAAAAAATGATTAATGTAATAAAAGATTACTGCAAAATATGGTTGTTAAAAATAAATTTCACAAAATGCCAAACAATACTCTTTCGTGATACGTATAATCATTTGAATTACAACCTAAAAACTAACTGGAAAAAGTTCAAAATAAAGGATGTAAATAATGTAACAATAAATAATAAAGAAACTGTAAAATATCTGGGTGTTTATTTACAGAGAAATCTAAAATATGTAGAACATGTAAAAAGAACGTTACAAAATGGTAATAAAGCATTTTTCGCATGCAAACGCTTATTTTACAATAAATTTGTTAGTACAAGGGTAAAAGTAATAGCATATCAAACCCTGGTTAGACCGACGTTGACATATGGTATTCCTATATGGTACAATATAAGCGCTAGCTTAATGGAAAAGTTCAGGGTATTTGAGAGAAAGTGCATAAGAGTATGTATAAGTATGTTTTATGATAAAACTAATTCGTAAGCATTATGAGAGAGCATTAAATACTTCAGAGAATGGTTTAATATCACATATATTCTACCACAATGAAGAATACATTAAAAAGACGCTGCTCACAGGATTTATTCCCCCTGAGCACTTTATCTACTTGGATAGATATGGTTTTATACAAAACCAAATGCATGTCCCTATTCTATATCACTATAGAAGACGGGCTACATGTAAAATAATTGATTATGACCCGGCGAATATTAACGGAGAAAATTTGAAATATGATATGAGTATACCTGATAGGGATGCATTAATCACCCGAAGATATTGGTGGTTAGAGGAGTCATAACGAGTGTTGTCGAAGAGAAATTGAATTAATTAGTTTCTAACTAATGTTAGTTGTAACTATAGGCTAAGTTAGGTTAAGTAATTTTATCTTAAAAAAGATTCAATACATTGTTTTTTTCATACCCATTTTCAATGTTAATAATGTTTTATTAGAAGAATCCTTTAAAAAAGGAAATTAATTAAAAAAATGATTAATAATTAACCAAATGAATATTTTATTAATAATTTAACAAAAAAAATTTTTACATTTTAAATGTTAAAAAAAATATAGAAATAAACCTTGTTTTTGTTAACTTTATTCTAGGTGGTAAATAGACTAAGACTTTATTAAATGTGGTAAATAAAAAAAAAAAAGTTAAAACAAAAAAAAAAAAAAAAATAGTGTTGTAGGTATATATAGACTACCTAGTATACAAAAAAAAATTTTTTTTTTTTTTTTTTTCAATGGTTGATAATTTTTCCGAAATATAATTCTTTTATTGGTATAAAAAGAAAACTTCCTTTTATTCGGAATAAAATACTTTTTTTATTTTTTTTTGCTAATATATTTCGTGCACTACATACGCACTTTATCAAAGCTGATTTTCTTCTAATTAAGACAACAAACAATAAAAATTGATATCTATTAAAATAAGGAATATTATACCTCACTTAATATAATCTACATGACTTAATCTAGAATTTGATTATTTATTTATTTTATTTTTTTTTGTTATTATTTACAAACTAAATTTATACCTGTTTTTAACCTTAAAACTGGTCAAATAATTAATTTAAAGAGCCAAGTAGTCACGTTACCTTCGTCCGTGTTCAATAGGCAGTTTTTGTTTGATTTGTATATCTGCATGCTTTCATGAACTTCTCTCCTGTGTTTTCCTTTTACCTATTTTAATACCTTTAAGTTATCTTCCGTGATTGTGTGATCCGTTTCAGAAATGGGTTTATAAAACTTGTATAAAATAATTTTTTTAAGTTTTATAGCAGCTAACCGAACAATGGTTCGAAATTCAAATTGTTTTCCTTAAATAACAGTTCTTGACAGAAATATAAAAATAATTTTTGAACGTTTGGCGGTGTTTGCTTTCTCTTTGGTTATTGTGCGAAGGAACAAAAGCACTTGTTTTAACCAACGCACAATCTTAGGCTTAGCGGCAACATATGTTTGTATTTATGTTTATACAGAAGAGGACTCTCTAAGGTGGTTGTGTACTCCAGACAAAATCTAATTACCTTCAACTAAAATAAAGCCTTTAGAAAACCATATTGTTCAAATTCTTTCAAACCAAGTTAAGTTAAATGTTCACATTTTACATATGTTTCAGATTTAAAGTATTATTTGCGCAATGTAGACATTTGTATTTTGAATTATACAAAATAAAACTTATTAGCATTAAAACTCCATTAAATATGAATATAAACAATGAAAAACTAAAAAAAGTTAATTCTGCAACTATGATGTTATATTAGTAAAATCCGTAATATAATTAGTGGAATAGGCACAATCCTATAAATCATATATGTAGCAATCAATGTAAACAAAACAAATACTTAGTAATCATGTGAATTACAGTATAAAGCAATTTAGAGAACATTTTGTCGGCAATTTCTTCATGCCTCTGTAGCTCAGTTGGTAGAGCGTCCGCCTAGAAAGAGGTAGGCCACTGGTTCGAGTCCAGTTCGAGGAGAAAATTTTTTAATGAATTTTTCTGCCTTTAACTCGTTCCTTTGATTACGTCATCCATCTGTTCTGCAGTTGCATGAAGAAATTTCCATTAAGTTAGATTATTAGTGTAAGCACATTCTTATTAATTCTGCAACTGTTATGTTGTATTAGTAAAATTCATAATATAAAAAGTTAATTTGTTAAAATATATAAAAAGGTTATACTTAACTATAAGTGAATAGAAGCTTTTTCATCGTGTTGTTCTTCAGTGAAAAGTCAAGTCTGTGTTTGTGTTTGTTGCATAAACGCAGCATTCTGCTGACAGGTTCACGTTTCCAATAATTGGTCCTATGAAAAGGAACCATGAAAAGATCAAAAGAACGAGACCTAAAGTTAGATTTAATCACAATTTTATTTAAAATGTCGGGAGAGATTAAGTTAGTTTTCATAAGCTGAAAAATGAATAACAAATCCGCAACGTCACGTCTTTTGCCCAGTGTGGGTAGGTAAATTAATTTGAGCCTATGTTCGTAACGTGGAAGAATTTTTTTTTTTTCTACAAGGTGAAAAGATCTCGAAAGACGAAAAAGGACGGCTCTATCTGCCTTTTTTCTCCGACAGTGGAGCAGCGTGACTCCTACCCTAAAAAATCACCTAAATTCTAAAGGGATAAAATTGGTCCTACAGACAAACCATTACCTCCGCGGTAACTTGGTTTTTCCTTGCAGGAATTCAATACCTTCCATAAGGAAATTGGTATTTTGTGTTAAATCGAATGGTCTTGTTCATTTAAGTCTTTCTGTCATAACGCCATTGTCTAGCAGCCGAGCTGCTTCCATATTTACATGCTGTTCTAGACGAGCCCTATGCATTGTAGCACAACTCCTAATTTCATCCACAACCAAAGGAATTCCTAAGTCCCTGTGGCTAACACTGTTACGCACATACCATGGCGCATTTACCATGCCCAGTAGAACTTTATTCTGGAAGGTTTGAATTTTGTTAATGTAAGTCTTCTTGGCACAACCCCACAGTTGAATGCCATATCGCCATATTAGTTTAATGATTTGCTTATAAATTAATATCTTATTATCAATAGCCAAATTGGACTTACAACCTAGGAGCCAATAATTTTCTCTATATTTATTTTCTAATTCTATGTGTTTCTTCTTTATATGCTCTTTGCACCTTAGCTTGACATCTAAAGTCATTCCTAGGTATTTTGCTGAGTTATGGATCGCTACGTTCGTTCCATTTACGTTAATTTGTGGTGGATTCACTATTTTTCGATTGGTGAAGTTTATGTGAACCGATTTTGCTTCATTCAACTTCACCTTCCAAACTCTAGTCCACTGGCTTATTTTGTTAATTGCCGCCTGTAATGTTTTTGTCGAATCGTCAATGTTCGCTCCTACTGCCAATATTGTACTATCGTCAGCAAAAGTGGCTATCGTAACATTTTCTATTTGTGGCAAATCAGTCATGTAAAGCAGATACAACGTTGGGCCCAATATAGTACCTTGAGGCACACTTGCCCTTATTTCTCTTAGCGTGGAGAATTCTGCATCTTGTTTAATTCTCAATAATCTATCAGCTAAGTAAGGTTTCAAAACTTAACTTAAGTATAAGGCCTTTGTGCCATACCCTGTCGAATGCCTGTGCTACGTCTCGAAACATAGAGGAGCAGATTTCCTTACTTTCTCTATAATATTAGTTATTCTATGAACCTGGTCTATTGCAGAATGGTTTCTTCTAAAACCAAATTGATGGTTCGGTATTAGGCCCCTATTTTCTATTATTGGCTTCAATCTCCTTAAAGCAGCTTTTCAAAAAACTTAGACATCATTGGTAACAGTGAAGTGGGCCTGTAAGACTTCGTTCCCCTCAAGGATTTCCCGGGTTTGGGCACCCGGGAATAATTACCTCCGCGACTTTCCAAGCACAAGGAACATACCCAAAATCCATAGCTGCATTCATGATTTTCGTCAGATGTTCCAATGCTTCGTCTGGTAACTCTCTCAGTACTTCCGCAGTAATAAGATCAAAGCCTGGCGATTTTTTCAACTTCAGGGATCTTATCTCTTCCGCAACCTCTAATTGAGTAAGTGGAGCTATGCTGTCTGCTTCATTTGCGATAGATTCTACCAAACCCACATCTGAGGTTATTCCGTTTGGCGTGAATATACTTTCCAAGTGATTAGCAAACAAACGGCCATCTCTATATTGCTCCTCGCCCAAGTGCTATTTTCTTCTATCAGTGACGGAGCGTGCTTAATCGGTCTCTTTTTGCTCTTGCCGCCTTCCATAAGGAATAATTCGTTTGCTTCGTAACTGACAAGTTCTTTATATAATTTTCGTATATTGTCAATTTAAATTCTTGGATTTTTCTTTTAAGCACCTAGGAAAATCTGTCTAAAACAGTTTTATCATCAGGGTGACGCGAACGTTGCCATCTACGTGTGGCCCTTCTCTTTTCACCTACTAAATCAGTTATTTCTCCAGGATAGCTATTTGCTGTCGGTTTGTACTTTGACATTTTTGTATTGTTGCATGCAGCTCTTTGTATGATTTTAATAAATCCTTCTAACTCCACATCTAACTGTTCTCTTGATTTAGTATTAATATGAACGTCAATATTGTTTATTATTTCGTAATTAAAGCTCGCCCTATCTGTAGTGCTATTTGTTAAACTGGGCCTAAATAATGTTTTAGTTATTTTTTCACTTAGTTTTGATATGACTGCAGAGTGATCCCAATTAAAATCATAGTTATCTTCAAGGCTTAGAAAGTTTTCTGATATTTTTTTGGTTATAAAAATGTGAATAACATCAGGAATCTTGTTAGTGTCAGTAGGCCAATAAGTAGGAGTGCCAGTGGAGTGATGGCAACAACCTAGCTCTTGAATAGCTTTTCTTAGCTCTCTTCCTCTTGTTAAGGGGATTCTAGAACCCCAATCTGTATGTTTGGCATTATAGTCACCTCCTATTAGATATCTGTGTCCATGCTTGTACAATAGATATTTAAAAGTATTTTTCTTAATGCTGCAATTGGGTGGACAGCATACAGCACCAACAGTAAAGTCCTGTTTAGTCGATTTAATTTTTATTGAAATAAGCTGAATTTCAGCCGTTTCTATCTTGAATTCTTCATTATGTTCTATACTTTTTTTTATTAGTATTGCACTACCTCCTCTTGGCTGATTGCCGGGATGTACCGCTTCATAGCAATCATAGCCCTTTATTTTAAGACTCCGACAGCAAACAAATATCTATATTCCTCGTTTTGAGAAAGACCTCCAATTCTTGTTTCTTACTAAGAACACCATTAGCATTCCATGTTACTATACGCACCTCATTTACGTACATCTTTTCTTAACTTCTTTGGTGTCCCCGTATACATCTCAGTGTATGCATTTTCTATTTTTAATAATCTTTTAGAGATCTCGTCATTTCTAATCAACATACTATGCATCATTTGCATAATGTCTGCGTCAGTTCTTTTTATTTGTGGGGTTTTGTTCTCAGGTTCCTTCATTTTCTTTTTTTGTGAGGTTTTGCTTTGAAGCGCTTGTGAATACGATACTCCCTTTAACACCTTGCTAGGTGTCGTTATTCTAGCTATTTTTGGAGTTCCTTTTTCATTAAATTTAACTTGTTTTTTTCTGGTTTTATTTTTTTTCAATCTTCTTTGCTGCTTCTAAGAGCTTCAATTTTTACTCTCATGTGCTGTAAGCATTCTATTTTATAGATGTTGGTTATCTCTTCCGAATGATCAAAAGATAACATAAAGAGCGGAAGTTTTACTGAAATATATTTTCCATTTTCTTTCTTCCTTTTCATTTTATTTATAACATCTAGACATTTAAAGTCTTTGCTAATAAGCTCATTTTTTATACTCTCTGGCTCACACGATGGATGGAGATTTCTAGCTATAACTTTAACTGGCCTCGTCAGTTTATTCTCATACGTGTACCACTCCAGTCTAGTCTTATTTATAGCTTTTGTTAGTAATCTGTATTCATTTTCATTTTCCACATTTATTTTTAATTGGTCATTATTCATCATATTGACCCTAACGTTTAGTCTTTTTTGTTTTAATATCTTAACTATGTGGGAGTTTTCTTAATGTTACAAAATATACCCGTAGGAGGCTTGTGCTTTTTTATATTTTCAGCCTTTATTTTACGGCTGATTTCATTATTTTTTTTAACTGTCCTCTCTGAATTTATTTCAGGAGCCTTCTCCATTTTTCGCTTCTTTGCATTATTATGTTTTAGGATCCAGTCAATTTCTCTAGCCAGTTCTTCCTCGTCGGTTTTATATACAATAACTTCCGCATCTTTGTTTTTCTTTCCTGTTGATGCAGATTTTATGTGATTTTTTAAATCTACATTCTTTGCCTGTAATTTGCAGATCTCGTTTTGTAGCACCTTACAAAGACTCCCTAACTCGGTTATTCTCCTCTCCTGAGTCTCGAGTCCTCTTCGATTTTCATTTTTTTGTCTTCCGCAAACATACTAGACTTTTTCTCAGAGTTATCATCCTTAACTCTGTCCTTTTTCTCTGCAATCACCAATGGGGGTGATCGCATGACCTCCGATCTCCTTCTAAATGGGTCCATCAACGCCGATCTACTATGCAATAAGTGGTCTCCCCCAGAATCCATGAGACCAGCCTCCGAAGAGTGTGGATTTTCCAGCATTACTGGATTACCACCTGGGGTATTCAATCCTTGTGTTTTGTTCATTGCATTTGTTTGTTTTATTTCGGAGTTTTCCTCTCCTAATCATTGAGAATAATTCCCTCGTGCAAGACACCACATATAATTTTTGCCGTCCCTCAGGGTTCAGTCGCAGACCAAAGAGCCGCTCATTGTGAGTCCGTCGCGTCTGGATTTCCATTTGGATTTTAGTGGACTCTTACTACAAGCATACCTTACTGCGGATATTTCGTGGCCCAATCCGCCGGGATACCGTTGAAGAATGATGGGGTCTTCTCAAGGAAGAAGGAGCAGTGCGAACCTCAAAAATTTTTTTGAATAGACTCAATTCTATTAATATGTATATCGTAATATGGTCACCATACTTGTGAAGCGTATTCAAGATGCGGACGGACCAGGCATGTGTAGACCGATTTTAAGACATAAGTATTATTAAACTACTTTAACCAGCGTTTAATGAAACCTAACATCGAGCTTGATCTGCATATGATATGATTATAGTGGTTTATGAATGATAACTTGCTATTGAAGCAAATCCATTATTGAATCAACTCGACTAAGAGCTTAGCCATTCAAAGTATAGTTTGTAAAAAATAGGGTTTTTCCCTAGAGTAGCACATTTGTGCACATTTACTTACATTGATTTTTAGGTTATTCCTTGAACACCATCCGTAGAAACGGTTAAGATCATTCTGAAGATACATCGCATCATTTGCAGAGCTTATTTTTTTTTTAAATTTTCATGTCATCATCACATATTAATACCTCACTGTACGTTGGCATGGAAACGACATCATTAATTGAAATTATGAACAGCAGTGGACCTAAGTTACTACCCTGGAGTACACCAGAATTAGACGAAAGAGACGAAGAAATTGGTGAACGAAAAAGGACCATGTAAATCGTGCCAGAGAGATATGACTTTATCCAGGTTAAGAAGTTGTCAGGGAATCCTAAAGTTTCAATTTTAAAATAATAATTTCATGTGGTAGGATATTAAAGGCTTTGTTAAAATCTGTGTAAATTACATTCGTCTCATACCCATTTTCCATATTATTTGAGAATATTGTCGTGGCTTCCACCAGGTTAGTCACCGTGGATTTCATTTTCAAGAAATCATGCTGACGCACACTAATGAATGGCATACAATGGAAATAAATGTTGTCATATACCATCAACTCAAAAACTTTAGGAATTGCTAACAGTTTAACTCTAGAACGGTTGTTTTCAACGTAATTTTTATTGTTTTTCTATTGAAAACTTCCGCCCTTACAGAAGGAAAAATACCCGAAGAAAAAGACTTATTAAAAATTACGGTTAGAATGGTCGCCAAAGAAGAGCAGTATCTTGCTTAAAATAAGCTCAGGAAATCCATGTTGCCCAGTAGAAGAACTAGAGCCCAAATTGGAAAGATATTTTACAACACCGAAAGAGTTCGTGACAAAATTTGTAAAGGTAGTTTTAGGGTAATTATCAATGTGCCGAAAGTCGTCAACATCTATTTAAAAAGATGAAAAAGAGTAAAATTCGGCGAAAAAGTTGCGAAAAAATTCGGAAGTAGTTTGGAAATTATTACCTTATATAACTACTACCACTTTTAGATAAGGATAACTAGGATTAGGTTTTAAGATATCCGAAGTTTTATAGATGTAGTAGTGGTAACGTTCTTTTGCTGCTAATTTGAACTGATCATACGACAATCGGAAATTATTATAGTCCCTGCCGCCTTTAATGGAGAGATAGATGGATTTAGTGGATGGCCAGAGCCAGTATTTTTAGATTTCAACACTGGAATAAACAATTCAAACGCAGCAAAAATGATTTCATAAAGCTTATCCGTCATAGACTCAATATCAGTAAAATTAAATACTAGAGAGAAGCTATATGAGGAAAAGAAATCATTTAGCAATCCGAAATTCACCCTTTTAAAATCAAAATGATATAATAGTTCCACATCAATAGATAGCTGGTCGTCAATGCAATAAGAAAAAGGTATCAGAGGATGATAGATATCAACGTTAACCAACGCATCTGGAACAGTTATAGGTAAATAATTATACCGATTGAAAGGAAACACCAGATCCCGTTGTCTCGATTGATGGTTTGTTATTGAGGATATTTGCTGCAAATTACTTAGATGAAAGGTATCTATAAAAGACAACTCCAACTCACTAGAACAGTCAATTGGAGTTAAATATGGTTCCTCATCATGAATCATCCACCTAATCTTGGGGAGACTAAAATCTCCGAAAACAAAAACTTCATCCTCCGGGTTAAAAAAATTGCATACATAATGAATAGCCGAAGAAAATTTTGCATATAACTCATTACTTGAGTTGGACGGTATATAGCCATTGACCAAGAAAAGTGTTTTAGAATTCAGCTCAATTTTAACTGCAATGATTTCAACATCATTGGAGTCTTAATGTCAGCAATACTAGCTGATAGCGAGTTTTTAACGGCGATTAATACCCTACCTTTAACGGCGATTAATACCCCACCTTTAATGGCGATTAATACCCTTTGGTGTGTGTCCCTGCAAGAGAAGTCCATATCGATTCTTTCTAAAAACAGAAAGTGAAGAGCTGAATAATTCAAGATTATTGACAAATTCATTAGAGCATAAATGTCGCAGTCAAGAAGAGAAGAGTTATACAAAACGGTGTTAGTTTTAGTCCTAAGTCCACGAACATATTGATAGTTCAAAGAAAGTTGTTTCACAGTCGTTGTGATACTATTTCCAAAAACCAATTAATTGGACCAAGTTGTAACGAAAGCTACTTGAACCATCTCTAGGCGATTAGGCTGAGGTTGTCGCAAGAAAAACTTGTTGTTTGCTTCCCTCATCCTCTGTAGATAATCAATCAATTTCCTTTTCATATGGTCCCTAAATGTTTCTGAATCTATAATATGCGGACGTGTTTGCAATAAGCGAGCGTTGCGTAAGTTGTGGGTGTTGTAATTATTTGATTTGTCGCTATTGTCTTTTTCATTAATTTCAGCGTTATTATATATACATAGCCACTTCTCAAGTCCCCAAAAATTACGAGAATTTCTAGAAGAGCTAGAGACATGGGACACAAAACATTAGATAGGGCTTTGCCTCCAGGGTCCCAGAAAAATCTGACATTGGAACTTTTTATCTCCAAAATAGCTCTATTTTAAGATTTTCTGGAAAAATTTTTGTATAACAAAAGCACGATTTTCTTTTATACTTTAAAAAATTAGAAACACAAACCAAGAAATAAATGATACGTTTTAAGTTATTATTGGAAACACAAACTGAGAAATATACAATATTTGAAAATATAATGATCTTGCATAGTCTTGGTTCGAAAAATCGAAATTGTTTTAACGTAAATAAATGCCAGCTTTTATCAAAGACATCAGATATTTTGTGGTATCTTAATATTAATTCTTCATTTGTTATTGCTTTGAATATTATGTTTCGTCAGCTAGCTTTAAAAAATTTACATACTTTTATATACGTACTAGTCGTGTGTGCTTGCATTGCAAGCCTTGCAAGTATTATGCCTGTAGTTTTGAAATTGTGTTCCATTCTGTGGTTGAGATATTTTAAGTTTACTTTATTTCTTTAAAAACACACCCGTAATATAGATACATATAGATATGCTTTTTTCTAATAAATAATAAGATAAAACCTAAAATAAGAAAAGTTCTGAAAAATAATTACCAAAAAATACATAATTAAGCAAATAATTAGTTCCTTTGAGATCTAATACCTTTGAGTAATTTGTTTTAGAACCTCGATTTGAGTTATATCGCATAAAATCTTAAAATACTTTTTACAATAAGCACTTTAAGAGATAAATTACTATATATGCATAAAATAATTCGCTATTAAAATGCGTGCATGTGTGTATTTGCAGTTTTAATACATGCGAATAAAACGCGTGTTTGTGAAATGAGTTACCACCAATACTAACGTATATAGGGTAATGTGTATAGCATGCGATTTCTATGCAAAAAGTCCCAGGTTCGAACCCTGAAAAATGCCATTTGCCAGATGAACTTTTTTTTATTGATAATTAAAACTTTACAATTTTCTTAAGAAAGTGTTCACTTTTTGTTATAACTCACACTTCCAAAAATGAATTCATATACAATATTAATACTACCAAAAGTAAGTAAAACATTACCCCTACAGGATGTAGTACCATTTTGTAAAGAACGGTTACAAAGCATCTTGGGAGTTGGTGAAGGGGAAGGGCGGGTGGAGTTCTTCCTTTTTCTGGGACCCTAGAGACAAAACTCTACCTAATGCCTTTTGTCCCATGTCTCTAGCCCTTCTAGAAGTACCCGTACTTTTTACCACCTGAGAAGTAGCTATATATACTTACGTATCTCAAGATTTCGCGTAACAAAAGTTGTATTTTTTTTTTTTTATGTGGATTAAAAACACTTTTTTAGTTTTTGTATTCAAAAAGTTTTTTTTATTTAAAATTATTTTCAAACTTGTTGATACCACGTATGGCTTCTTAGAACTAACTTACTTTTTATTTTCTATTAACTTTCATTCCCAATATTTTTATTCAAAGTAAAAATTGCTTGATAGGCAATTTTTGTTTGTTATTTAAAATTCATAATTATAATTTACTTAAAATTTTATGTAATTCGATAAATTGCAAACGGATGTTACATAACGCGTCGCGAATGTTTATTTTAAAAAGTGGAAGTAGAATTTTATTACGAAAGGAAAGAAAAATTTATTTTATTTGATAAAAACAATTTTTGTTTATTGGAAAGGTAGAGGGCAATCTTTATTTGAATTTGTTATGGGCAATTCTGTTTCACTACACGTATCATGTAGAGTAAAGCATGGTGGTGACGTAACACCTCCGCCCTTAAGATCCGACTCCGTGCGGATTTTATTAAAAACAACATTTAATTTGGGTTTTGAAGAGTTAAGGTTACATTTAAAATAGATCATAAGAAAAAAAATTACGATTAAAATTACTACTATTATACAATCGGTCCCAACACTCGAGTACCATTTCACTGTGTGAGAGTATTCCAATTGTTCTATTATTTCAGTATTGTTAATGTGTTTGAGGTATAGATCTTCTAAATTAAATTCGGTTTTTATTTTTTCGATCGTTATGTCCCGTTCTATATACGGCAATATTTTGGCTGAATATTGTTTTTGATAACTTTCCTGCATAAAATTATCGATAGCAACTTTGCAATTTACGAACTTTACAATATTATTACCTTTTATTTTAAATTCTTTTTGTTGTTCACAATTATTGATTAATAAGGTTTGTTCTAAGTTTTTTGTTACAATTACATTGTCTGTTAATAAAAAAATATCCTTAGTTAAATTCTTAAAGTAATTACATTTCATTTTCTTTATGTTTAGTAAATTTGCTATACAACTATCATTAAAGCTTTTTAGATCTGTTTTTGTTATAATTTTTTTCTCAGTATTTTCAAAAACATTTTGCTTGCAAGTAATTATTTTGTTTATTTTGGTATCTAATTCTAAGCTATTATTTTTATTTGGAATTTTTACAATTAAAGTTTTAAAACAGGTTTCTTGTGAAAAAATTGGGATTGAAAGCGTAAAAATAATATTGTTTTCTTTAAATAACACTGCATTTTTTATAAATGGTAACATTTCTATAGTAATATTTAAAAATTTAATTTCTTCATAAGTAAGAATATTTTTTGATAATATTTCAAGTCTACTGGCTAATATAATTTCTTTAAAATTTTTTATTTGGTTTAATATGGTATTAATATTCTCATTTAACTCTAATTTAATAGTTAACAATTCTAATTTTAAATCAATTTTTGTTATATCATTCTTTAATTCATCAATACTTTCTTTAATTTTACTTTGGACATTATTAATATGATCGGTTATGTTTTGAATTTGATCCGATAATTTTGTATTAATGTAGACTTGTTGGTTCAAATTTTTAGTTATTTTATCATTATTGCCTTTTAATATGTCAAAGTGTTGCTCTATTTCTACTCTGTCGTCGTCGTCCATTACACCGGCCAAAATATGAAGACCGCTACCAACAAAATTAAACAAACCCCTTTTGTGTACATGATGGGGAATTAGTGTCTTAAATTCTTGTTTTAAATGTTCAAAATTGTGTAAAAGATTAGTGGGTATTTCTGTTTTTTTATGAAGGTGGATTATATTAGTTTGAATTTTGTTAATAGTTTCCTCATATAAATTTAAATCTACTACATGCAATATTTTTTCGAAATTTCTTACAATTTTTAATTCGGAGTCTTGTAATAAGATATAACCATTTCCATTTTGTACTTCGTTAATTTCGATATATGAGCAATTAATGTGAGCTATGTTGCATAATACGATTATAATAAAAATAAGAGCTGAAAGAGTACAAAATCGTTTCAGTAAGAATTTATATCTGATGTAATATGATTAAGTAGAAATTTTGTTGTCAATTTTAAAAGATTAATAAGTTTAAAATTATTTTTTTTCGAATTAGTGCTGACATAAGCTAAAATGGTTTTATAAATATTTCAGAATCTTATTATTGTTTTGTTTTTTTTTTTTTTTTATTTTGCTTTTAAAATAAATATTACAGAGTTGTTGTTAGTATTGTTAGTTATTATAGATTTTTATTTAGACGTTAAAATCAAAAAATTTCATGATAGAATTATGATGTATGGACTTATATGCATTTAATCAAAGTAACGAGAGTTATTGTATAAAAATGTAACGAAAAATCAAATCTAAAACTGTCAATTTTGTTAATCATATGGCACTTTGATGTTGTAAAATTTGTTAGGTTAAAAATTTTATAGAAGAAGAACTTTTGTCCTAATTTTGAAATTTTAATTTTTTCCTGAATTGATTGAAATAACGAGGATAGCTTTCGTTATCAATCCCGAAATGAGAATCACTTTCTTTCTCGATCTTAACTTTTTTATGCAGAGGTTGAAGTTTGGTAATTCTATTAAGTTTAAGATAAGTAGATGCTTTTTCTTTTTTTCGTTTTTTATTAGTACTATTAATTTTTTTGATTTTAGATGATAATAATTTTTTGTGAATGGCAGGGTAATCTGTAGTTTTTACGATACCGTTTACAAAATCAATAGGTTTTCTGCCTGTGGAGGAATGGATTGTTTCGTTGTAAATTTTTACACTTTTTATAACTGGATCTTCATCCATAGGTAAATTTTCTTCTTTTTGTATTGCGTATAAAATTCTGATATGCTCATTTAACGTATTGTGGAATCTTTCGATATCCGCGTTACTTGAGTGGTTATTGGGTGTGGTAAAATGTATCGTAATCCCCTCATTTTCTAAAAAGTTTTTGAAATTCAAACTGTTAAAACCCTTTTCTTGATCTGTTATAATTTTTTTAGGTTTGCCAGAAGATGAGATGTATTGCATAAAAGCATTTTTTAAATCTACCCAATTTCTGGACTTAATTGGCATTACGTGTGCATGTTTTGAAAATTTGTCGATTACCGTTAGGTAAGCATTTCCCTTGCTTCTAAACCAAATATCGAGATGGATTATTTCCAGTGGTTTACAAGGAGTTTCAGTAATTTTTAGTGGTAGATTTAAGGGTTTTCGTTCATATTTTGCTACATTACATATGTGGCAATTATTTAGTAGTTTTTGGATTTCTTGTTTTAATTTAGGATAGTAATATTTATTCTTTAAATTTTGATAGACATTATTGATACCCCTGTGATTTGATTTTTGGTGTTGGTCAAGAATAAGTTCTTGCAATTCATGTCGGCATAAAATGTCCTCAAGTAGAAATGAACATTTATTTAATTTTAATAGTCTATTTTTTGAAAAATGTTTTAAATAAACGTTTTGAAATTTATTGTATGTTGGTAGGTCATCAATCATGATACCAATTATTCCCTTATATGGTATATGATCTTTTAAAATGTTAATCATGAAATTTTCATCCGGTTTAGGATGGTAAAATATTTTTCTTGTTCTATCGTAGACCTTTTTTACTCTAGTTTGAATGTGGGGCCCAATGTTAATAATAATTTGTGTTTTGTACACATTTAGAGGTAATTCAGAAATAGGAATGTATTCTGTACTATCTTCTTGCGCAGAATGAATAGTAGCATCAGTTGAGCGTATTTCCACATCATCCAAATAATTTTCGTGTGGACTATTATTTGAATTAGTTTCCACGTTTTCATTAGTGTCTATAGTCGCGTGTGCAGAACTGATTTCATCTACTTCAATATCGTTAGTATTTATTTGTATTCTAGACAGCGCGTCTGCGACTTTGTTTTCCCTCCCAGCTAAGTATTCAATGTCAAAGTCAAATTCTTCTAATTTAACTTTCCATCTTTGCAGCTTTGAGTTGGGTTCTTTTAAGTTGTGTAACCATTGTAAAGGCTTGTGATCAGTTCTAATTAAAAATTTTCTGCCGTACAGATATGGGCGAAAGTATTTTGTTGCCCAAACGACTGCAAGTAGTTCTTTCTCAATTGCAGAATACCTACACTCATGTTCGTCGAGTGTCCGCGATGCGTAACAAACAGGGTGGTTATTCTGGGAAAGTACGGCACCGAGAGCAAAGTTACTTGCATCAGTTGTTAATACAAATGGTTTTGTAAAATCAGGGTAGACCAAAATTGGGTCAGTCATAATTAATAATTTTAATTTTTCAAAAGCTTCTTTGTATTCGGGTATTGTAATATTTATTTTCTTTTCCTTTTTAAGACAAGCTGTTAAGGGTTTCGCAATTTTAGCGAAATCCCCGATGAATTTTCTATAATATCCAACTAGTCCCAAAAACCTTTTAATTTCCCTAGATGTTTTTGGAATTGGAAATTTATTTATTGCTTCAATCTTATTTGGATTTGGCTTTATGCCCCTAGTCGTGATTATATGTCCTAGAAACTCGGTTTCTTGCTTCATAAATTCACTTTTATCCAATTGAACCTTTAAATTCGCGCTGTTGAGTCTGTTCAATATTTTAGATAAATTATCAAAATGTTCCTCTTTACTAGTACTGAATATGACTATATCATCTAAATAGACATAACAGATTTTTCCAATGTAATCTTTTAGTACAGAGTTCATCAGACGTTGGAATGTGGCAGGAGCATTTTTTAAGCCAAATGGCATCCTGACAAACTCATAATGTCCTCCGTTTGTACTAAAAGCTGTCTTTTTAATGTCTTCCTCACAAATTTCGATTTGGTGAAAACCTTTAGCCAAATCGAGTGTGGTAAAGTACATTGCCCTACCTAACTTATCCAAAATATCGTCTATATTCGGGATAGGAAACTTATCGCTAGTTGTGATGTTATTTAATTTCCTATAATCGATGACGATACGCCATTTTTGTATACCTGACGCATCTCGCTTTTTGGGTACAACCCACAATGGAGCAGAATAAGGTGAATCGCTATGCCTAATTATTCCCTGATCTAACATTTCTTTTATTTGCGTATTCACTTCTTGGCGATGTATTTCTGGGTACCGGTAAGCTCTAGTATAAATGGGTACGTCGTTTATGGTATTAATTTTATGTTTAATTTCATGGGTAAATGTTAAGTTATCACCCTCATGAAAGAAAACCCTACTATTTTTTTTCAAAATTCTTAAAAGTTCCTGTTTGGTTTTTAAATCCAAATGATTAATTCTTAAATTGTTACGTGCCAAAAATATTTCATTTTGAAATATCGCAATACTTTGTAGAGGTACAGGAACGTAATAATCCTTTTCTTCATTTTCATTGAAGCATAAAGGGATTTCGTTACCTGTATTCAATTTTAAAATTCTATTTTTATAACTAATTTCAGCTTCGAACGGCAATAGAATATTATTGCCTATAAGCCCATCGAATTTATCATGGAATTTTAATTCTAAGAATTCCATTTTTTTATTTGAATCAAATTCAATAAAACTATCTATTGTAACTTTATTTCTACATTCTATTAAATTGGTTAATGTTTTTACATTGATTGGTTTTATTTCGGATTTGTAAATAGGATTACAAATACCTGTGTTGATGATGCTCATTGAAGCACCAGAATCTATTAAAAATATTAAAGGTCTTCCCTTTGATTGAACTTTTATATAAGGAAGTTCTGATGTTTTTCCGAGGCTTGCAAGCGAAAATTTTCTATTTCAAAGTTTCCTTTCGATTTACTAACTTCCAAGTTATTTACTCTACGCGTGGTACTCGTATCGACCTCCATTGGTTCGATGCGTTGAGTACCATGCGAGTTAAAATTAGAATTTGTTCTATTAAAACTATGATTATTTCTGTTATTAGTACTACTATTACTAATCTGATTAGTTCTACTACTACCGTTAAAATTACCATTTTGTAAATTTTGGTTAGTATAATGTTTTTTTAAATGTTCATTATTTCTGTTTCGGTTAATGTTACTAAAATTATTATGATTAAAATTGTTTGCCCTATTAGAATTATTTTGGTTATTAGGCCTATAGAAATTGTGTGTGGGTGGTTTGTTCAAACTTGTTTTATTTCTGAAAGGACTGTAGTATGCATAGTTGCATTCATGCAAAATATCCATTGCTTCTTCTATTGTAGCCGGATTTCTGCAATATAAAATGGAACGCATTGGTTCCGGTAACTTGTCTTTGAAAATTTTTAAAGCAGTTTCGATATTTATGGCGGTTGTAAAAACTGAGTTAGGATCAGCCTTTACCTTATTATTGAGTCGCCTCAATATCTTTTTAATTTCATTGAACAAGTCTACACTATGAGTAGTAAAACTGACTGCTCTTAGTTCATCATAAATTTGCAAAGCAGTTTTACTATCTCCAAAATTATTAATCAAAACGGATTTCATTTCCGACCAACTTTGAATATTATTATTAATTTCTAACACTTCCCTAGCACTACCTATAACTTTACTTCTTACTTTATTTAATAAAATTTTTTGACTACTAGTATCATATCTTAATATTAAAGGACAAATATCGTCCACTAATTCTATAAAAGAATAAAGTTCCTCACCTTTTCCGTTAAATTCTGGTAAATTTTGGATGTACTGCATCGGATCTATCGTTAATTGCAGCGGAGCTGGAGTGTTGGCGGTAGCTGAAGATGTTGAAGCATCAGTGTTATTTGTTGCCATTTTGAATATTTCCTCGTATCTAATTGTCAGTCGCTTTTCTTTTCTGGAATCCACTTTTCACTTTTTTTTTTTTCAATGTTCTTTTTTTTTTTTTTTTTTATTTAATTTTTATTTCTTTTTGTAATATTATTGTTGATTTGAGATTATTGATTTTTAATTTGAGATTATTGTTTTATTATTTTTATTTTATTAAAATTTTACTGGATGTTTAAGTTTTCCAGCATTAAAAGTTCAAAAAAAAATTTTCAATTTTTAGTTTCAGAAATTTTCTTTTTTTTATTTTTCAAGTTTATTTGAAAACTTTTATTTGAGTTCTATACCGTTTTTCAGACACAACTTTTATGCGAATCTTTTTATCTTTTTAGATCTTAGCGATTAAGATCCTCTACCGAACTGCGCCACTTACGTATCTCAAGATTTCGCGTAACAAAAGTTGTATTTTTTTTTTTTTATGTGGATTAAAAAGTAAATGTAGAGTAAAGCATGGTGGTGACGTAACAATATATATAATGCAAAATTAGATGGTTTTTGAAGAGTTATACGAAATATGAATAAAATATAGAATTATAAAGGGAAATCCAAGGTACTGCGTAGCCTAGTGGGTAGCGTGGTAGTCTGATAGCCAAAAGGTTATTGGATCAATGCTTGCCTGGATGGTGTCATATCTTTCTTTTTTTTGATTATTTTAAAAATTTTTTTTTATTTTGTTTAAATTTTTTGTTCTATTTTTTTTTTAATATATAACAGATAAATATTATTATAAAAATTTAAAGAAAATTTCCAAAAAAAAATTGTTACAATAGTTAAGTACATAAATATGTATGTATGTATATATATTTTTTAAAGCTTGCTAACTAATTTTTTTAAGCTTTCTATATGAATTGAATAATATTCAAATTTGTGGTTTCGCATATCGAAACACATAATTATTAAATCAAGGGGGAAACATAAGAAATAAACTTTTCAAATAAAGAAAAGGTTTAGGCATAAACAAAATAATATTTTTATTCAAATATATGTATGAACATTAACGTATTAGAATTGAACATTTTAAAATTTTTTGTTCAAAAAATTTTAAATAAAATTATTAATACAAACACACGTAATTATGAATGTATACCTTTTTATTTTTTTAAAACTGCGGGTGAACATATAGAAATAAGATTCTCAAATAAAGAAAAAGTTTAGATTAAAATAAAATAATAATTGTATTCAAATTTATGTATGTACATATGAATGTAGTTTTTCAAATAAAGAAAAGGTTAAGGCAAAAACAAAATAATAATTTTATTCAAATATATGTATGTACATATGAATGTATTAAAATTTAGCATTTTACAGTTTTTCGTCTGGAACAATAATAATAAAATTCTAGCTACATACGAACATATATTCTGTATGTATATTTTTTTAAAGCTTGCTGACGAAACGTAATGTTCAAAACAACAACAAATGAGATATTGATATTCAGATGCCACAAAACATCTGATGTCTGATAAAAGCTGACATTTTATTTACGTTAAGATTAATTCGATTATGCGAACCAAAAATATGTGAGATCATTATATTTTCAAATATTATTTATTTCCCGGTTTGTGTTTCTAATATGTTAATAACGTAAAACGTATCATTTATTTCTTGGTTTGTGTTTCTAATTATAAAAAGTATAAAAGAAAAACGTGCTTTTGTTATACAAAAATTTTTTCAGAAAATCTTAAAATAGAGCTATTTCGGGGCTAAAAAGTTCCAATGTCAGATTTTTCTGGTACCCTAGAGGCAAAACTCTACCTAATGCCTTTTGTCCCATGTCTCTAGCCCTTCTAGAAGTACCCGTACTTTTTACCACCTGAGAAGTAGCTATATATATATAACTAGTCGTGTGTGCTTGCATTGCAAGCCTTGCAAGTATGATGCCTGTAGTTTTGAAATTGTGTTCCATTCTGTGGCTGAGATATTTTAAGTTTACTTTATTTCTTCAAAAACACACTCATAATATGCATATAGATATGTTTTTTTCCTGATAAATAATAAGATAAAACTTAAAATAAAAAAGTTCTGAGAAATAATTACCCAAAAATACATAATTAAACAAATAATTAGTTCCTTTGAAATCTAATACTTTTTGAGTAATTTATTTTAAAACTTCACTTTGAGTTATGTCGCATAAAATCGTAAAATACCTTTTACAATAAACACTTTAAGCCATAAATTATTGTTAATTATAAACTACAATTCATTCACGTATGTATTTGAAGTTTATAATACATGCGAACAAAACGCGTGACTGTAGAATGAGTTAACACCAATACTAACGTATATAGGGTAATACGTATTGCATACGATTTCTATGCGTATTTTTGACATTTTTAGGCACCAAAATTTGTTAAAACATTTTCATACAGGCCTTTTACATGATTGCATACCAATGCTGTATCGATTACTTTCCGATTGTACCTTAGTATAATTGATTATACTTTTGTAGCAGATCGCAAAAAGAATACATATGTATATAAGTAAATGTGTATGTAATCGTACATGCTATAAAACTATATGTAGATATTATTAATTTTTTGTTTTCTTGTTATAACTCACACTTATAGAATTTAACTTATTTCCAATATATATGCCATCAAAATTATATAAACACTACCCCCATAAGATGTAATACCATTTTGTAAAAAAATGAACCAAAACATCTTTGGAGGGGGTGAAGGGGGAAAGCGGGTGGAATTCTTGCTTTTTCTGGGACCCTGGAGGCAAAACTCTATCTAATGCTTTTTGTCCCATGTCTCTAGCCCTTCTAGAAGTACCGTACTTTTTACCACCTGAGAAATAACTATTAGTGTTAACTGATTACACATTCACGCGTTTTATTCGCCTATTTTATAAAATCCAAATACATATGTATGTGCAATTATTTTTATTAGCTTACTGTCAAAGGTATTTTATATTTTTATGCACATAACTGAAAGCGAAGTTCTGAAATAAATTACTCAAAAGATATAAGATCTCAAAGCAACTAACTATTTGCTTAATTATGTACTTTTTCGTATTTAGTTCTAAGAGATTTTAAGTTTTATCTTATAAAATATTAGGAAAAAAACATATCTATATTTATATTACGAGTGTGTTTTTGAAGAAAAAAAGGAAACTTAATATATCTCACACACAGAATGCAACACAATTTCAAAACAACAGGCATAATACTTGCAAGGCTTGCAATAAAAGCACACACGACTAGCTATTATTATTATTATTACTATTATTATTATGATTATCATAGCTATTATTATTTTTATCACTATTATTATATTTATTATTATTATTATTAAAATAATTATTAATATCAAGGTTATTATTATTATTATTAATATTTCTATTATTATCATTATCGCTTTCTTTATTATTGTCATTATTATTATTATTATTGTTATTATTATTATTATTATTATTATTATTATTATTATTATTATTATTATTATTATTATTATTATTATTATTATTATTATTATTATTATCATAATTATTATCATTATTATTATTATTATTATTATCATTATTATAACTATTATTATTATTATTATTCTTATTCTTATTATTATTATTATTATTATTATTATTATTATTATTATTATTGTTATTATTATTATTATTTTAGTATTATATGGTTATTACTATTGTTATTATTATTATTATTATTACATAATTATTATTCTTATTATTATTACTGTTATTATTATTATTATTATTATTATTATTATTATTATTATTATTATTATTATTATTATTATTATTATTATTATTATTATTATTATTAATATTAATATCATAATTATTATTAATATCATCATTATTATTATTATTATTATTATTATTATTATTATTATTATTATTATTATTATTATTATTATTATTATTATTATTATTATTATTATTATTATTATTATTATTATTATTATCAATATTAATATCATAATTATTATCATTATTATTATTATTATTATTATTAACATTAATATCATAATTATTATTATTATCATTATTATTACTATTATTATTATTATTATTGTTATTATTATTATACCCATACGAACGTATGTTCGAAGGGTATACTAAATTTGCCTTACGGTTTGTAACGCTAAGAAATAACGGTGTTAGATATAGACTCAAGTGTATGTTTTTGATCAGCGTCAAATTCTGAGTTGATTTAGCTTTGTCTGTCCGTCCGTCCGTCCGTCCGTCCGTCCCAACGATAACTCAAAAACTAATCGAGCTAAGTTCACCAAATTTTCACAAATGATTTATTGTAGTAAGTGCCAGAACCCTATTTAAATTGGACATGATCGGGGTATCGGTTCGGGTAGCTGCCATACAACTTCAAAATTTATTTGACTATATTTCAGAAACTATTAAAGCTATGGTATTGAAATTTCACACAAACGAATATATTAGTAGGGCCAATATGGCCCATAAAAGTCGTTGAAATTTCTTGGCTTCTTCTGGTACCTGCCATACAACTTCAAAAGTTATTTGGCTATATCTCAGAAACTATAAAAGCTGTGATATTGAGATTTCACACAAGTGAATATATTAGTAGGGCAAATGTGTCTGGTAAAAGTCGTTGAAATTACTTGGCTCCTTCTGGTACCTGCCATACAACTTCAAAAGTTATTTGACTATATCTCAGAAACTATAAAGCTGTGATATTGAGACTTCACACAAGTGAGTATATTAGTAGGGCCGATGTGCTTGATAAAATTCGCTAAAATTTCTTATCTCTTTCATCAATAGTAGTTTGGCACAACCAGTATTTTGAATAACACATAGTACTGAAATTTTGCATAAATTAATATGGTAATACGGCAACTTAAAGTCATAGTCTGCCCCATAGTTAGTTATGGCACATTAGTTATTCGCACATAGGATAACAAATTCATACGGGTATCACAGAGTTGACAAGGTCAACTCTATTTTTTTTCTCGTTATTATTATTATTATTATTATTATTATTATTATTATTATTATTTTAGTATCATAAATTTTTCAAATAAAGAAAAGGTTTAGGTATAAATAAAATAATATTTTTATTCAAATATATATGAATATATTAGAATTGAGTAGTATATGAATATATTAGAATTGAACATTTTAAAATTTTTTGCTCAAAAAATTAGGAGTAAAATTATAAGCACAAACATACGTAACTATGAATGTAGGTATACCTATTTTTTTAAAACTGCGGGTGAACATATAAAAATCAATTTTTCAAATAAAGAAAATGTTTTGGCAAACATAAAATAATACGTGTATTCAAATATGTGTATGTACATATAAATGTAATTTTCAAAATAAAGAAAAGGTTCAGGCAAAAACAAAATAATAATTTTATTCAAATATATGTGTGTACATATGAATGTATTAAAATTTAGTATTTTACAGTTTTTCGCTCGAACAATAAAAATAAAATTTTATGTAGATACATACGTACATAAATTGTGTATGTATATTTTTTAAAGTTTGCTGACGAAACATAATATTCAAAACAATAACAAATGAAGCATTAATATTCAGTTGCCGCATAACATCTGATGTCTTTTGTAAAACCTGACATTTATTTAAGTTTATTTCGATTTTTCGAACTTAAAATATATGTGAGATCATTATATTTTCGAATGTTATTTATTTCTCGTTCTCGGTTTGTGTTTCTAATAATAAAAAGTATTAATTTATTTGTTGGTTTGTGTTTCTAGTAATATAAAGTATAAAAGAAAAAGGTGCTTTTCTTATACAAAAATTTTTTTAGAAAATCTTAAAATAGGGCTGTTTCGGGGTTAAAGAGTTCCAATGTCTATTTTTCTAAGACCCTGGAGGCAAAACTCTATCTATCTCTTTCGTCCCATGTCTCTAGCCCTTCTAGAAGTACCCGTACTTTTTGGTATCTAAGAAGTAGCTACATATATATATATATATATAATTATTATTTTTCTTATCATTACTATTATTATCATTGTTATCATTGTTACTATTATTATAATTATAACCGTTGTTATTATAATTATAGTTATTGTTATGATTAAAGTTATTTTTATTGTTACAATAAGTATCTGTACTGTTACTATTATTTTTATTATCTTTATTTGTTATTATTATTGTTACTGTTATTATTATTATCATTTTTATTTTTAATATTACTATTACTACTGTCGTTGTTAAAATTTTTTATTTTACTTTTTTTATTACTGTTATTACTCCCTTTAAATTCATTTACGATTAATAAATATGGACTTAAGTTTAAAGTGCGTTAAAGCATTATCTTTCTTGAAGCCAACATCACTCCCAATTGAGTCATAATCCCTAAAATATTGAATCACTGCACCCAAATGCCAAAACTCATTACCAATTAAGTCATCAGCTATGGAAGAAGGTACAATAGCTTTGAAAGACTTATATTTGGGCTTGTATTTTAAATTATTTGAAGTTAGCAATTAAGTTATTTGGATATTAGCTATGGTTACATTATTGCACTAGAATGTACTATATAATAACAACTTAAGACCACTCGACTTACTGTGGTAGTCACTGGGAATCTTGAAAAAAATAGGTTCGAATATCAAGGCGAAGATTTGAGGCAAGATCTAGCGGCTGGTTGTTTGGAAAGTCTGATGCAATTAGTGCTAGGTTTTTCATTTGAGCAATTAGTCTCATTCTTATACGTGTCAAAAGATGTATCAAGATTTGTATCTCCCTTAACGCATGATTTGTTTATGTCGCCCTTAAGAGAACCAACTGACTCCTTCAGAGATTCCATGCAAGTGGTTTTAGAGTCCATAAGTTTTTAAAGTTTATCATTGAGGGAAAACTCCAGTCTTTTTTGTAACTCCTCTAGATCTACTGAGGATGCCTGCTCGTTTCTGGGTAGTTTGCTTAAAGTGCAGTTGAGTGCTTCGTAATCCTTGGCCATTTCATTGAAGGATGCTGAATTACTTCTAACCACGTCTACACATTTCGCGGCCAGTACTCATCTTTTTGCTTATTGAGGGATACATTAATTTATTTGAACAAGTCGCCCAGTTTAGAATGATGGTCCATGCATCCCTCACACACAAAATATTGCACCAGAAAAGAGGACTACCACCTCTAGCAACACTCAAACAGATGGCATCAAATCTTTTGTTGCAAAATCCATTGCAGGTAAGCAACTGGCTTTTAGCGTCGGATCATCTCGATAATTATTTTAATCTAGCTTTTAACTCTTAATTACTTTAAATTTTAAGTACTATGCATTTTAAGTAATATGGCAACTTCAAAATTATTATAATTACTTTGATTAATCAACAAAAGTTATTATAATTATTTTCAGCTCTTGTTTTAAAAAAAACTTTAGTTCTAAAAAAAAAATACAAAATATCTAATATTTTTTTTACAAAATGTCTAAGCAGTTAAGGTGGGTCAAAAAATAAAATTTTGTTACAAAATCGTGAGTAATACTGCAAGTTTAATAGATTATTGTTATATCGTGATGCTAATGTACTTAGAAAACTAACAACGTGTATATAAATTACCATGACAATATAAAATAAAAGAAGTAATCAATAGTCGTTATTCATATTGTGATTGGAATGAACATTGGCACAATTTCAAGGTGATTTATTTTCAATAAATAATAATGGATAAATGTATGTTGTATATACGTACATGATATATAATTTCAATTAGAATTGTTTATAAAAATAATTTGTAAATGTGTTTAATTTTTATTGTCGGTACACAACAACGATAGTTTCCTTGTTTTTGAAATTGAAACATTTATTTAATGGAACAAAACAACAAGTAAAGCAAAGAAATTTTTAAAGCGACATCACCTTTGGGTATCATTTTCATATCATAATGCTGATTGAAATTAATCTTCTCCTTAACATTTTGACTTTTTGAACTTCATTTGGTGGTATTATTGTAGCCATACCCACAGTATGTTTTTCTATGTAATGTTCATGTGTATATAAGGGAAATAATTTTTACATTTATAGTTTTAAATATAACGTGTATAAACAAAGGGAGAAACAAAGCCAATTTTTCAACGTTATAGGTTTTTATAAGCTATAAGTTTTATAGGAAAGGCGAAAAACAATGAAAGGCACGTGCCAAAATTAAGACACACTAGGCACGTGTTAGATTTGTTAAGAAAAGATTATTGGATTGTTGATGATGCAAGTGCTTTTAAATATTACAAGTGCAGCAAAATTAAATTATATGAAATTCTAAAATTAAAATTCAATTTTACACTGAATGACCAAAAAGGCGTTCTGTTTGTTTCTTAATTCCATTTTTTTATGCTCTTGTATAACTTGTCTAATCTCTAGAAGGGTTCATAATTTCTTTCTTTTTATTCCGAAATTTACGATTATTAATAAAATTTTGGAAAAAAATATGACTAACATATTTTCTTGAAATATGCGATACACTAAAATGTCATGAATTTGGCTTATACTCTTACTTTAGTAATTAAAATTTCGAAATTTTTAGATACATAACAGACAAAAGAGAGAAAGTTTACTTCTTTTTTATAATTTCCATAATTATACCTTAAAAGTTTCTTTACTCATAGAAATATATACTATTATGTAATTCATAATTTGTTATAAATAAGTATATTGCAAAAGTATTACAAAACACAACGACAAAATAAAAGATTCATATTTATATTTTTTCTAAATTGAAATTTGAAAAAATTAACAAATATTTCTCTGAAATTGCTAATATTTTTATACATTATTTTAAATGAAACTTTTCTAAACATAAATGAATAGCATGTATTATAATTATATATACATATACCTTTACAATTTCTTTCTTTACTTTTAAAGTTTAAACTCCAAAAATAACTTATTCATATCTTAGTGTCCCTTTACAAAGCATAGAAGCTACCATAATTATTTAGCATTAACTAGTTAGCTAATCTAAAAATATTATTTTACTCCAATTAGAAGCAAACTCGAAAGTGTGTTGTAAGAAGGGACGAGGTCTCACCATTTTTAATTAATACATGTAGGTAATTCGTAATATTTTCATTTTTGATTTATTTCTAAAAGCTCTTAGTAGCGTTTCAATTTTGGGCCGTCCGAATTATGCGAAAAGTTCGTCAGTAACTTTTGGTAACTACCAGAGCTAAAGTATTCAATTCCAAGAAATTCCATAGATATGGAAAATAATGTGAGATCAGCTCCTTGATAGGCTTACAGATTTATTTCCTTGACACTCCGAATTTAAATATTAAATTTCAACGAAATTGATTGATTATTTCTTTTTATATACTCAAAAATAAATATTTGGCCCGTAGTAAATGTCGAGTTACTAACATCTGATTTCTTCCAAATGTGAGAAGGTTTCGCGTACGGTCGAATGAAGCTTATATATGAAATTTCAAGTAAATCTGTTGAATATTTTCTTTAAAATGAACAAAAATGTAAAACTGGCCCGTTAAAAGATCCAGTTCCGAGGTCTAATATATCCAAAAGTTTATCAATCCCTGCCATAGTCGAAACAAATTTATATATGAAATTTCATCAAAATCGGTTTAGCCGAACTTAGGATACACGCGTGCACACACAGAGAGTCAGTTTGCTACAAGTATTTTATTTACACTTTCCTACCGTGGAGAAGCACGCTCCCATCGAAAACCCGATATGCAAAATTTGTTGCCATCACATAAGCTCCCTCATTTTATGCAATGCGTTCGGTAATGAACTATTTCTGTGAATTATAATTTGGAAAAAAATATTCAGAGCAATAGTATGTTTATTTTTAAATAATAAAAAAAAAAATTTTTTGTATATGCTTTTTTTTGCGATATTGAACATACGTAAAACATAAATAAATGGAAAACTTATCCACGATATCCACTAGTCAAATTACGTTATTATCCAATTATTCGTTGGTCAAATTAATCCCAAATATAAAAATCGCAATGGGTTACGAAAATGTTTGCGTAACCAATGTTTCAACTCTGTTGATTTTCATGTTATTTGAATATTCAATGTTCAAATTTGAAACTAGTGTTTTAACGAGTTTGGTAAATTTGCTAAAAAATGCACTTGAAAAAAATTTATTTGCCAATTTGAACGTATTCGACCTTTTCTGTGTTCCAAATGGAAGACAGAAACAAAATGGACGACAGAACAAATGGAAGACAGTACACCCTAAGGAATTACAGAAAAAAATTAAAGAAGAGAAATCAAAACAACTATTATTAAAAATAAAGAAATTAATTTGAATGAAATTTTAATTTAAATGAAATATTATGAAATTATTTTTTTTAAAAGAAAAACGAAAAATAAAGTTGCCCTTTGAAAATATTATGTTTCAAGTTACTTACAAGCTGCAGTTTCAAATTTGTATATTAATTGTTTTTTAGTTTTTTTTAATGACTCAATATTTTGTTGTGATTTAACTATCGATTTTATTGAATTCTATTACACAGCTCCTAGTGTTCTAAAAACACCTGCAGTATTGCAGTATTGTAATTATGTGCCTTAGTTCTTTTTATAAAATGAAGTTGCTTATTATATGTTTGCTAATTATTTTATATATGACATTGAGGTAATTCAAGTTTAAATTCTTCAACTATGTACATCAAAAAATTTGATTGAATCAGAAAAATTTTTAATTATCAAATGGTCCGATCAGTATCATGATATGTGCAATGTGTTTGCCTTTTTACATAAAAAAATCGTTGAGAGTATTGCAGGAAATTTAATTTAATATATTAACTAAGTCTGTTATAAAAGCCAATTTGGAATGGAATACTGATAAAAATGTATCGACCAGGGCAATTAAAGTATAATTTAAAAGTTTGAACTTATGAAAAGGGGATTCAAATGCGTAGATATAGTAAACAAATTAAAAAATCAAAGAACACATCAAAAAAATTGTCCGTTTTAATGTTGTCCTTCGATTATAAAGAAGACATAAATAATATATATAAACCTCTTAAAATTGATGGCACAATTCTTCAACGCAAGAACTGCCAGAGGTTTGGACAAATTTTTCGAAAGAGTAGGTAAATGTGTGAAACATTTGCGGCAGATTGTAATAAAGATAATTTCAGACCAAGTGTGCAAACTGCAATGAAGCACACTCTGCTAGTTACCGAGACTGTCTAGCAGCTAAGGAATTACAAAAAAGAATAATGAAAAGGGGTCAGTCTAAACTGGTCTTGAATGGTCGTGAAAGGACTTTAAGAACGATTAATACTTTTACATCAAATGAAGTAAAATATATATACCCACAAACAGCTTTCAAAATTGCAAAAGATTATATAGATAAAACACCTTAGAAAGGCATGAGAAAAAGATATTGATAATAATATAATGCAAAATGTATTGAGAGCCTGAGATCTTATGTCGTCAAACCAAATAACGAAAACGAGTCCTCAAGTTAATTATTTTACACTTACTCACCTTTAGAATGATCTTATTTACTCTAAAATGACATAATGGATAGTTAAATCATGTTTAATATGTTTCTGAATAAATATAAATTGCTAACCGGGGGTAGCTTATGAATGTCGTTTATGAATAATAAAAACAAAACTGGTGCCAAAATTAAACCACGCAAAGAACTCTCATGCATGGAAATATCACGAAAAAAACTTTCAGTATCCTTAAATTTAACGTATTATTTGCTAGAGCCTAAATAACTTCTTATTGCCTTGAGTGAAGAAAGTGAAAACTTATAGAAGGAAATTTTCTGTAATAATAACTCATGACCGATGGTATCCAAGCCATCAATATCAGATCAATAAAATCACTCTACCACATTAAACGATGTTAGATCATTACAAATGATATCTGTAATATCAACAAGAGCTGCCTGAATTCCGAAGCCGAGAGATACGTAATTTTACATAATGTTTTCAATCAATTTTGCATACACTGCTGAAGGAACTGAAATATGTCTGTAATTAACAATATCAGACATATAACCCTTTTTACAAATTATAGTAACTTTTTGAATAATATTTAAATTTAAAACTTAAGGATTTTAAAAATTCTAAGTAGTTCAAGTTATGGATCCGACAGGGAATTATTATAACTTTCGAATTTGATAGTTTTTCCACTCCTTATTTACGAAATCTTCTTTAGCGCAGCAAGTCATAAAACTTCGAAATTTTTAAATTCAATGTTCCACCCTGAAATAAGAGTCAAATGTTTCGTTTTAGAAATATGTATACTCTTAACGAAAACATTTTAATGACAACATTTATCGAAAACTAAAAAAAATATATCAAAAGTTAACCTAAGATTAACTTTAAAATAACTAATCAGATTTAGAAAACCGCACAAGAATGATATTTCTTTAAACAGTTTCAAAAAATCTGCAACATTAGTAAAATTAATTATGAAATGATCTTCGATTCCTTATTAATTCTGCATTTAATTTAAGAGCGTAACTAAGGTAATTAAGGTTTTCCATTCCTTTGAAAGACGAAACTTAAGAAAAGTAAACTTCAGTTTAGCTTTTAGCTTATTTTGGTAACTTCACTGACTTATAAGAACGTTACTTTTAGACCTCCTCTATATTTGAATACCATACAACAGCAAAAGGTTATCTTCTAAAAGAGTTGCAAGACATAATTTTTCACTCATTCTATAAAAGTCAAATTTCATATTAATGTTTCTAAAAATTTTCAAAACTGTTTTGAAAGTTTTTTTATTGTAAAGATATAACGTCTTTGTATTTAGAGATTTTAGACATTGCGGTTTTTCCTTCAATTGAAATATCTATCGGCGGAAAGAAGACTCCATGCTTATGTAAACAGTGTCCGGTTGGGGATATATTTATATATAGTACCCTATCAAATCACACTCTTCGATGCGTTCGTAGTCAATATTTAAGGACATCTAGAGCGAAGTCTCTACAACAAAAGCCACTACCTATTCCCTTCCTCTTGTATGTCGAAATCCCTTTTAGTTTTAATTTCTGAAAGTGTACATAATGACGCCTCTTTTTGTTTCTGTTAGCTAATCCGTTAGGTATTCGTTAGATAATGTAAAGTGGTTTTCGTCACTCTTCAGCAAAGATTTGAGGTAGTAAGAATGATATAGCATGATCTATTTATGTAAAAAAAATATTAAATTTGAAAGGTGCCGTCCATCAAATTGGATAAATCACTGTATAAAATGAAATTTAGGGCATTCCTCCAGCGCTAACCGCTTCACTCTGTCCTTAGGTGTTGCACACCCTAAGTCTGCCACTAGTAGTATTGTTGCCTGATGATCCTTTAACTTGAACGTTTCCCTAGAAGGTTCTTGGAAGTTTACTACATATATCAAAAACTTTCATATAGGCCTGACTTGCGGTAAATTTATTTGTTGTTTCATTTTACAAACAGATCACTTTTAACTATTTTTTATTTACAGCCCTGATATTTTCCGTTTCTTATAGTCACATCCATTTTTACTAATTTCCATCATACAGACCTTTCGGTTCAATTAAAGCGTTCTTCATTTTTGTACTGGGCGTTGAACTTGGCATCTCCATTCTTCATTGTACGTGTCGTTTCGTCCTATATTTTGAACCTAGTTCTTTTCCTATGGCCTCTTTGTACGAATTCAGAAAAGCTACGTGATTGGTATGATAACTTTTTTGGACATTGTTGAGAAAGTTCTCAATTTTTTCCTCTGCTATGAGTGGAAAGCAGTAATATCTGTTACACAGATTTATATTACCTTATATTATTCGTACTCACAGGCTTCATCTGCAGAGATATTTTAATAACATAAAACAGTGTCTTGTTATATGATACTAAAACTCAATAGAAATTAAAAAGTTTCGTTTGAACAGTAAACTGTATTTTATCTTTTTAGTTCTTTTGACGACTTTTTTGAGAAACATATTTTTTTTGGATACAATTCCAGACTTGAAATGGAGAATAAAGCTACAATATTGCGATTTTTTATTATTTCTGTTCTGTTGTTATATATAATCTTTATAATTGCATTCTCTTCAATGTTTTGTAGATTCTCTTCTAGAATTTTAAAAACAATATTCTGTTGACTTTAGTATTGTTAAGAAAATTAATTGTGAAATTTTCAACATTATTTGCTTCTGAATAAATGCTGTTGTGTTACGTATTACGAATTTCATATTCTCAATTGCGCACTTCCAAAATTCTACGTCCGAATTTATCATTATTCTATTACGAATATTCGTAATAGAATAATGATAAATTACGTTCGTAGTAAAAATACCCCTAAGAAAGAAATAATCACACGTAACAAGCAGTTAAAAGAGAGTGTTTCTTTTAAATTTCAAAGTTTTTAATTTTTTTGTTTAAATTTTAGTTTTTCCAGCACAGCTACAATAAAAGAAAATGAAACTACTCCGAAAAATTGTGTTACCATTGCTGATTCATAGTGTCTACCAAAGGAATTTGTGATCATTTAAAAGTCTACGTTATAGTTAAGTTCACAATTCGTAGAATTCTACAAGTGGAATTCATTGATAGGATTGAATATTGCATTATATTACCTTTAATTTTGTTGTGCTTTTAAAGATTATTTTACTCATGTAAATAACGTTACACTACTCTCATAACATTACAAGTTGAAAAAATTTGATTCTTCTTTCGCAAAAAATAATATTTTTTGTGGTAAAAATTAATACAATTGGCTTTTGTAACTTTGTCGGAGTGCGTTATGACATTAAAAAAATTGGGGTTTTAGAGTGTTGCAAGTATTACTAATTCATATTGTAATTTCATTAATCATCCAAACGGTTTCGAAAAATATACATTAAGCTTCCCAGGACTTTAAAAAAAAAAACTGGTATCATGTTGAAAACTTTAAGGCTATGGCACACAAATTTTACACACATGATTTTTACCAAAAATATTGGAAGAGATTTAAGTTTTCATGCAGCTTCCAATGACATTCATTCGTACGAGCAGGACGCACTCTCCCACTATGAAACCGGAGTGTCATAGTCGTCATTTTTCGGAGTGTCAAAATCAGTATTTTATTTCAACTGCCAAAGCGCTGGTTTAAAAATTAAATAAATCAAAGTACTCAATTTTTTGTTGCATTATTTTAATAACCAAGTAATTCGATTTATATTAGTTTATTGTTATTTACAAATCGCAATGCGCAGCAAACTGACATGGTCATGCTGCCTGGGTATAATTCACAATATTGAATTAATTGTTTTGCCAATAACATATATACATATATACATATACACATATATACATATACACACATATATGTACAAATAACATATATATATATAATATATAACATATAACATATAACATATTATATAATATAACATAATTATTATATGTTTGTATATATACAATATTATAAATAGAGAATACTTAAAAAAAGAAAAAATTTAATAAAAAATTAAAGCACAGAAATACCCAAAACATACCTTTATATGAGAACTCATTATGAATTTAATATGTTGATTATATTAATGAATGAAACTGGTTTCGCCTTGAAAATTTGGTCATGGTATTATATTATTAGCATTTAGTTATATAATGTTATACAGAGTAAATATGTACCTACAATATGAATTTAAATAAAGATGAACAAAAGAATATGAACGTTTACATATTATAATTATGTAAATATCAACTATGTACGACACAAATTTGTTTTTTAACACGGTTTATTCAGATTAATATCTTTCTCAACTTTCTGAAACCATAAAATAAATAAAAAATTTATTTTAATATCTTTTCGCTGCAGGTGACATAATAACCAACCAAAAACATAAAATTTATTTTTTTTTTATAAAAGCGTCAAGTTATAATTTTATAAAGTAATGACGGTCAACTATTTGCTCCAAAACGAGCAACAACCAGTTTTTAGTTTTATTAAAATTTTAATTTTTGATTAAGATTTTTAAACGAACACGAATGTAAAATAGAAGAATCTACATACTTAAATATATATAATACATCCACAATAATTTCGATGCTGAATTTGTTGCACCTATTCATTTCGTAAAGAAATTTAAGGATCGTAAAAAGTAAAACACCAATATTCTCTCTTCAGGTATGAAACAGAAAATACTTTTCTTATATGAACTTAATTGAACTTATGTTCAAATATTACACCAGACTTCTGTATGTTAATTTTATAAACTTAGGTATATTCAATATTTTTTATGAATGAAAATATAAACAAAAATTTTATGTCTCTATTTATAGTAAATTGTAAATCTATGTTGGAATCATGGTGGTCACATGATCAGGTTAACCTGCTTAATTTTCACTTCTATACACAAATCACTTTAATAATTTTTTTTCTTAGTTGTATGACTTTCGTTATTTTATATAATATAAAGAACAGAACATTTATAGTACAAGTTTTCTCTTAAAAAATTACAAAATATTTTGAAGTTTTCACTATATGAAAAAAGGGTTTTGTTAGTAAACTTTCAAAGATAATAGTTTTCGCACCGCAATTCTAGCTTCAATTTTGCAGTATGAAAAATCGAAGATTGTGTGACTATTTATTATTATTATTGTGCCCATTTTTTATGTTACTCTTAGTGTTAGTATGGTTAGTATTAGACATATTTTTTAATGTAAGATTAATGTGGTTAGTGTTATTACCATTGATACCACGATCGCTTTGTTTATTCACATCAATCAATGATCTTCCTTTATGTCTCCGACCCCCTCTATGACGCCATAAAGATGCTTTGCGAATGTGCTTAGAATTATCATCAGAACACCTTTCGTTCGCTGCCCTAATTCTACTCAAGCGAGACCCCCAATCATGATGAGACCATTAAGCGCCAAATAGGTTAATCTTAGTTAGTGAAGAAACTCTTTGAGGAGTGGTTATTAGAGATTTTAAGATCCAGCAGTTCGTGCTTCACTATTGAAATTTCTTACAACACCTCTAAAAGAAGGGTGTTAGGCGACTCATTGATGTGCAAATACAGAGTATCAACTTTGGCTGATAGCGAATTAAATTCAGAAGAAATATGTTCGTCCGTATTTTGCATTTCACTTGAAGTTATTAAAAGCTGCCGTTGATTGTGACTCATAATTTCTTCTACCATATCTTTAAGTTGAAAATTCTGGCTTACAAGTGCCTTTTGAAACACGGACCTCAAACTGGTAATCTTCTCACTTATAGCTTCAAACAAACCATTTAAAGAATTATTGGTTGTGTCGAAAAATTTTGCCATATCCTCAAAACTTGATGTTATATTTTCTAATGTGCTGCTACTTTGGCAATCAAACCTCTTTTCTGGTCATCCAAATCATTAATCACAGATGTTAGATTGTGAAACGATGAGCGAAGTTATTCTTGTAAATCTTGATAGTCATCGCAGATTAACCATCTTTTAAGAGGCTGATGATACCAATCTCTATCAGCACCAATACAGACACCATGAATTTGCCTCTTACAAAATTTTTTTGATGACACAGCAAGTTTTCTGGTATGATGAAAAATTAAACGTACAATAAAAAAAAATTTTTTTTTTTTACTCGTATTGTTTTATTTTCTTTTTTGTAAAAGCTTAAACCAATATTCCTGAGTTGTAAAAATTATATTATAAGGTTCGAAAATAAATTAGTAAATAAAAATAAATTACACTAATTACGAATAAAAATAATTGATTTAATTAACACCGGTACACGTCTTATCTGTTGCACTGCAAATATTTGAAGACAACAAGATGTACTAATTTTGATACAACAAAGATGTTGAAAATATTTAATTTTTCGATTTTGATCTGACAATGTCTCAATATTTTCCATACCTTTTACAAAATAACATTTTTTGTTTCACATTTTGATTTCGGTGAACTCTATCAAAAATTCCTAAAAATATTTACTTTGGCATTAGAACACTATTACACATCGAATTTTTTTCACTAAATTCCAAGCAATTTACCCATAAGCTTCAAGTCTATGTAAGATGCCCCGCTTTGCTCGGAAGCAATTAAAAGGAAGAGCTCTTCATCTTGTTTTATCTTGAATTGAATTTCCGATTAGAGATACAGAATGTAAAGGTACAGAAATTATATAACAAAATTTTCTCCCGAAAATTACGCTCTAAAATGGGTGTACAAAATATAAGGTCGAAATTTCTGATCCCGGGAAGGTAAAGGTAAAATATATATTTTTTTTTTTGCAAAAAAATGTAAGATTTCGTGAAATTTCCACATTTCTCAAGGTTTGGTAACCACAATATCAGATAAATTGGAAAACAGCTGCTAACATACAATAGTCAAACGAATTGTTAAACTTTAATAATATTAATAATAATGATAATAATAATAATAATATTAAGAATAATAATAATAATAATAATAATAATAATAATAAAAATTTTTATAAACTTTATTTAACCCATTATTTTTCTTATGAGCTATGTATACAACAAAAAAAGTTTTAAAAAAATTTAAAAAGTAACTTAAAAACTTATTGTTTTCTTGCAGATAGTTTTTGTTTTTACTTAAGGACTGCTAATTGTTTAAAACTACATTTAAATAAAGGATCTCAAGAAACCTAAAATTAATTATATTTTTAATATAAAATTGAAAGACCCTGCATTAACTTAGTCTAAGCATACTATACTACAACTTAACTTAAGAAACTTAGGAAAAAATACTGGAAGTACTTTATTTAGAATTATTCCTCTAGCCACCAGTAACTTCTGTTAATGAAAGTATCTCTATTAGGTATACTCATATCAAACTTTGAATTACTATAAATCAAACAGGATAGGTTATAATCTACAGTTTTGCATGTATCCCGTCTATTAGTATTACTGTATATTATATAATATATAATATATATTATATAAAATAAGGGCATGCGATATGACCCCCAATGTCTAAGTATATATAATGTTCCATGCGATGAAACCCTACATGGTAAAATATATATGATATTAAACTATTTTCGGGAGTTTTAAATGTTCTATTAATATTAGCTATTAGAAAAATAGTGCCGGTAGTCTGCTTCAGGCTTGCTATTTACCCCAATACAAATTCTAATACATTTTCTGACAAGCAATCTAAGTTTTTCCATGAGACTTGCGCTTCCATTATACCATATACATTATAGCATACGCTATTATTGGTCTGTAAGATAAGAAATTATTTTCACTCTACTACTAACATTTTTGCAGTAAAATATATTTTCTATATGGACAAATATTTTCTTTATATGGATGGTTAAGATTTACATGTAAATGAACACCTAAATATTTAATTATCTTTTTATTTTCTGACAAATTATCATTATCAACTTTTATTTTAAAATTCATCCAGTTTTTTTGACAAAACAACTAGCTTTATCAATTTTTTTACGAAAAGGTATAGTTTCGCATTTATTAAAATTGATCTTAACAACACTTTGCTCTATTCCTTTTTATACCCTGCACTTCGTCAAGGGTATATTAACTTTGGTATGGAGTTTGTAACTACTTGAAGGAGTCATCTGCAGTATGGACATATATATATATTCTTGCTCAGCGCAAAATTGTGCGTCGATTTAGACATGTCCGTCTGTCCGTCCGTCCGATCGCACGATAACTCAAAAACGAATAATGCAATCGACACCAAACTTTCACAATTTTTTTCTTTTGTGCCAAGGACGAGCCCTATTGTTATAGGACTAATTCGGACAACGGGTTCGGGTAGCTGCCATACAACTCAAAGAGTTTATTTTAAATATTTCAAAAACTAATAAAGCTATAAATATAAAATTTTGTATACATATGTTCAATTATATTCTACATATGCTCTTAAAATTATAATGGGATAGCTGCACCGGTTCGGGTGGCTGCCATACAACTCCAACAGCAAATTTTTTATATTGTGAAAAATAATAAAGTCAGATTCATGAAACTTGGCAGTCATGTGTCCAATTATAGGTCAAATATATTTCTGAAGTTTTGATGGAATTGCTTGACAGGTTCGGGTACTTGCCATACAATTCCAAAAGCTTATTTTAAATATTTGGAAAAATAATAAAGTCAGATTCATGAAACTTGGCAGTTGTGTGTCGAGTTATAGGTTAGATATATATCTGAAGTTTTGGTGAAATTGCTTGGCAGGTTCGAGTAGCTCCCATACAAGTCTAAAAGCTTATTCTTGATATTTAGAAAAATAATAAAGTCAGATTCATGAAACTTAGCAGTTGTGTATCTCATTATAGATCAGATATATTTGTGAAGTTTTGATGGAATTGCTTGACAGGTTCAGGTACGTGCCATACAACTCCAAAAGCTAATTTTAAATATTTGGAAAAATTATAGTCAGATTCATGAAATTTGGCAGTCGGATGTCCAATTATAGGTCAGACATGTCCGTAAAGTTTCTGATTAGAATGATTTCACAGGTTCGAGTAATTACTATACAATAACGGAAGGTGCAGGGTATAATTCAATCGGTTTATACCGAGTGAAACGTTTTTACTTGTTGATTAAACATTTTGTGAACTCTATTTTGAATTTTCTCAACTGTATTATCGGCCGAGTAGAGTATTATATCATCTCCAAAAGTTAGTGAATAACTACTTCCTTTTACATGTCCTAATATTTCTAGCAAATCAATTATATGAATCGAAAATAAAATAGGAGAGTTTATGGTGCCCTGTTGTAATTCTTTCTCAATCCTAAAAATTTATTAGAAGTTCGATTCATTAGCTATAACAAATTTATGATTTGATATCATATCAACAATTACACTGATAAGGCTCTTGAAAAATTTATATTCTATTATTTTATAAATTAATCCATCTATCTAAATATTGTTAAAAGCTTTCTCAAAGTCTATCAGACAAGCGCTTGCAGCACACTTTTTTTTGTTAGTTGCAAATATCAGATAAAATAGCAAATATCAGATGTTGTTGTTAAATAGTTGTGGGGATTACATCAACAGCATACACAGTTTTTTTAAAATTAACCATATTTTAAACATATCAAAAATAAAGATATTAATTCAAATTTAATTAAGGCAACTGCTTTTGTAATATAAATTTTCTTGCACTTATTTTAAACAAAAAAAAATAATATTTTTTGGGCATTTAATTGTGTTATAGCATAGAGAAATAAGTAATCCAAGAGGTCTCAACATTAATTTTTTCCATTTTGTCTTGCTGAAATGAGATACCAGAATCTTGGTGTATATGAAAAAATTACTATGAATAAAAACAACAAAAAGAACACAAAAATTTGGTATACACACAATATTTTATCGTAAATTTTTTGTATACCAAATAGATAAAAGTTTTTTACGTTATTCTCTTGTTTTTTCATTACTTCTTTGCATTCTTTCAAGTTATACATATGTATGTATATGTATAGGTATACATAATACATATCTACATTCATAAATTCGAAATATTAATAAGATTATTATATGTTTGTTATTTATATGATTATTTGTACGTACCGCTGCTTTTCGATATTTTTTCGTTTGAAATAATTGAAATTGTAAAATTTTGGAACTTTATATGTACATTATAATTGCGTTCGTACAATAGCGAAGGCTGTAGATATTTAATCGCTTGAATTTAAAGTTCTTATGCTGTAATAAACACGCATGATTAAAATGGCATGCAAAACATATAAATATAAATTTAATTTAAAAGAAAGATTAGAAAAGTGTGTTATTTCGAATTGCTTTCAAAAAAGAAATTCCAATAATAATTTTAAACTTTTTCAATTTCCTAAGCGAAAAAATATTTTGAATATTTGACTTTCTAATTGTAATCTGAAACAAGAAAAAATAAATTCATATGTAATAAGCATTTTAATTCAGATTGCATTGGAACTAAATATTTGAAAAAAAATACAATTCCAACTATTTTTGACTGGGAGCCTAAATATAGGGAGATTCCTGAAAATTTATTGAGTTTTCCTAACACTAAATTAAAAAAATATTGTGCCAAGGAATGTACTAGCTCTAATAGGACCCATAAAATATTTAAATTCCCCACCGATTTCACTTTAAAGAAAACTTGGTTAGAAAACTGTGGATTTAATTCAAGTTTTTCCACTCAAAATAAATATATATGCTCCAAACATTTTAAAGTAACAGATATTTTAAAACTAAAAACTTAGAAAAAAAGCAGTACCCTTACTTAATCTATTCAATCCAAAGTTTATTTTTGAATTTAACGACGAAGACAATGATTTAATTAAAAAGAAATATCCAACTTTGTACCACTTTCGATTTCATGAAAACTGTCGAAAGATTCTACTATTTTATATATTACAGTTCACATTATAAACGTTTCACGTAAATGATAATTATTGTAATAAAAATTTACATAATTTTCGTAATATCATATTCATATAATATACATTAATACATACATACATATATAATTATAATATATACATATTTCTATAATGGCACAAATTTTTGTCTTTTTAAAATTTCAAATCAAAAATTTTATTTTATTCATAAACGTATAATATCAAACACCATATAATATTAAGAAAGAAATTATGCATTCAGTATGTTTATACATTCATACATACCTACTTATATGTTCATAATATTTTGTTTGATCTTTATTTGTATTGTATACCTACGTACATACATTTAAATGATCATAAAAAAAAATCAAGATATCGTAAATAAAATCATTGTTCAATTGAGAAACGATATTCTTTGTTTTTCGTTTTTTCTTTTTTCTACGTTCATATTTTTTCATATACACCAAGATTCTGGTACCTAGTTTTCATGTTTGAATTTTTTCCATTTGTTCGGCTTGAATATTCTTCAATTACTTATTTTTCTATGGTTATAGTCTTTCATTTTTTTTACAGCATTAAATTGCCTTCTCCATGTGTTATTTGTGCCGGTAGAATTGAGAGAAATCACAATTCAATACAACATTTTAGCTGTTCCACTTGTACTCAATTATCAACAAGATACATCGATGCATTAACAAAGAGCAAAACTCCATTTAAATACCTTAAATGTAACAAGAAGAATATTTCTACGGCTGCTATTGCCCAGCTGAAGTCAACACAAATAAATATTTCCACTAACTAGCTTCTTTGCTTAATTTGAGCTTGGAGATGAAGAAAACATTAACAGAATGTAATCAACAAATAAAGCACTTATTAGTGGAAAAAATATGCTTCTAAAGAAAGTTTCTTCTCTTAAGAATAAAAATTGTGCATATTTGTTAGTTATTAAAGTTTCTTTTCTTCAGAACTATGTAGATATCTGTTGTATACCTGACTTAACCATTGACTCAGCAAAAAACAAGGTATTCTCTCTTTAAAAGAACTGTTCAAACTCTTTTAAAGAACCTGGTTCAAATGTCTCTGAAAGTGACATCGCATCATGCTACGTAAAAAAAAAGTTGAGTCAAACCAATGGTTTGTATGGTAGCACTTTTCCCTTCAAAATACTGCTTTTAAATACAATCTAAGTGTACCTACCGCACTACTAAAATAATTTTCAGTCATATACGAAATTATTTCTGAGATTGCATATATTTAGGATAAACGATTAATGCAGTCTTTGAAATAAAGCAAAAATAAATTATATATATATAGCTACTTCTCAGGTGTCAAAAAGCACGGTTACTTCTAAAAGGGCCAGAGACATGGAACAAAAGGCATTAGGGTTTTGTTCTGGGGAAAATTTTTATATAACATAAGCACGTTTTTCTTTTATGCTTTATATAATTAGAACCACAAACCAAGAAATAAGTGATACGTTTTACGTTATCATTAGAAACACAAACCTTGTGTATAAATAATATTTGAAAATATAATGATCTCACATATTTTTGGTTCGAAAAATCGAAATAATCTTAACGTATATAAATGTCAGCTTTTATCAAAGACATCAGATGTTTTCTGGCATCTTAATATTAATTCTTCATTTGTTATTGTTTTGAATATTATGTTTCGTGAGCAAGCTTTACAAAAAAGATAAGTATACATTCATTATTATGTATGTTTGTTCTTAAAAATTTATTTCTAATTATTGGAAAGAAATTTTTTAAAATGTTCAATTCTATTTGAATAAAAATTTTATTTTAATTATGCCTAAATCTTATCTTTATTTGAAAAATTAATTTTTGTATGTTTACCCCCATGATTTAATAATTATGTGTTTAAAACTTGTTTCTATATGCCAAACCACAATTTTGAATATTATTCAATTCATATAGAAAGCTTAAAAATATAAGTTAGGAAGCTTTAAAAAAATATGCATACATACATATTTATATACCTAAAATTTGTGCGAATTTTTTATTCAAATAATAATAAAATTAATAATAATAACAATAATAATAATAATAGAAAAAATAATAATAATAATAATAACAAGAAAATTTACGAATTTTTTCATAAATTTTCGTGCGAATGCAATAAGATTTTGAGCTTTAACTTTAAAAAATTATAAAAAATATTTTAAAAATAAAATATATTAATACAGATAGATTTTTAAACAAACAAATTATTTTACTTCAACCTAAAACTTGATTATTTATCGAAGATACATTTTTTAAACATTTTTATTCAATAACAATATTTTGGTGCCATTCTATATAGAATCAAAGTAGCCATTTTAATTTTAAAAATGAGTTTAAGTAAAAAGTATATGTATGCACATATTTTGAGTTATTGAATAACTCAATTACATAATAAAAAAATCTGATGTGGTCAGCACATAACCGACCACAATGTGTATTGTCTAGTTAAGTGAAAGTGTTACAGAATATTATAAAAATGTCTGTTAAACACTTCTTTTCAATTTTTAGGACATTAGCAAGCTTATAGTTAACATATCTAGAAAAATGTAAATTTGGCTCTTAGTAGAGTTTCGCTTTGTACTACCCGAATTCCCTGAAATGCTTGCCAGTTAGTTTCGGTAACAACCAGAACTCAAATATCAAATTTCATTATTTCTCTTTATATACGCAAAAATGTATATTTGGCCTGTAGTGAACGCCCAGTTGCAGAGCAAAGCTTATACATATATGAAATTTCAAGTAAATCGGTTGAATATTTTCTTCAAAATGTAAAATCGGCCCGCAAATCAGTTTTCGAGCCCTGATCTTTCCAAAAAATTTATATGTTCATTGTTTTAATGCGGGGAATTTAAATATTAAATTTCAATAGGATCAGTTGATTATTTTTCTTTATATACACAAAAATGTATATTTGACCCGTAGTAAACGTCTAGTTGCTGATGCCTGATTTCTTCCAAAAGTTAGGAATTTTTGCGGACGGTCGAGCAATGCTTATATATGAAATTTCAAGAAAATCGGTTGAATATTTTCTTTAAAATGTTCAAAAATGTAAAACAGGCCCGCTAAAAAGTGCAGTTCTCGCGGCCTGATATATCCCAAAAGTTGATCAATCTGTGCCATGGTGGAAATAAACTTACATATAATTTTCAAAATCTTCATCAAAATCGGTTCAGCAGAACTTGAGATACACGCGTGCACACACAGACCGACAGGTTGCTAAAAATAGTTTATTTACACTTCCCTACTATGGAGAAGTACATTCCCACTGAAAACTCGATATGCAAAATTTGTTGCCATCACATAACCTATCTATTGTATACACAATACGGTCGGTAAAAAAAAAGGACAAATTTAAAATAACAATTTATTTTTTGCTAAAAAATACTATACTTTAAAAGTAAAGCAAAAAACAATATATAATAAAGCAAAATACTATAAAATAATAAAAATATTTTGTTGGCTGAGTGCTATTTTGATCCATACGCCACTTTCGAAATTTCTAACTTAAGACCACTTTCATAGGTTTTCGACGATGATCTTTTAGTATATGTAATCAGATTTTCCCTATCTCATTTAGTTTCGTAGATACGCCGAGGTCATTTTGATCAACCTCCACTTAAAATTTGATGCATTTTGATCTATATCCAAAATCGTTGTCGTATGGATCAAATTTTCACATAAATTTTTTAAAAAATTTTTGAGTGCTTTAATGGCCTATGTCATACAAAAAATTTGGCCTACGTCATATAAAACAATGATAGGTTGAGAAATTATTATAAAAAATCTAATGTGGTCAGCACATAACCGACCGCATTGTGTATTGTCTAGCTAAATGAAAGTGTTACAGAATATTATAAAAATGTCTGTTAAATACTTCTTTCCAATTTTTAGGACATTAGTAAGCTTATAGTTAACATACTTAGAAAAATGTAAATTTGGCTCTTAGTAGAGTTTCGCTTTGTGCCACCCGAATTCCCTGAAATACTCGCAAGTTAGTTTGGGTAACAACCAGAAATCAAATATCAAATTTCAAGAAATTCCATCAATTTGTTCTGTGGATATGGTGAAAAATGTAAAATCGGCCCGCAAATCAGTTCTCGAGCCCTGATCTTTCAAAAAAAGTTATATGTTCATTGCTTTAATATGAGGAATTCATATATTAAATTTCAATGAAATCGGTTGATTATTTCTCTTTATATACACAAAAGTGTATATTTGGCCCGTAGTAAACGTCTAGTTGCCGATGCCTGATATTTCCAAAAAATTTACATGTTCATTGTTTTAATACGGGGAATTTATATATTAAATTTCAATGAAATCGGTTGATTATTTCTCTTTATATACACAAAAATGTATATTTGGCCCGTAGTAAACGCCCAGTTGCTGATGCCTGATTTCTTCCAAAAGTAAGGAATTTTTGCGTATGATCGAGCAAAGCTTATATATGAAATTTCAAGTAAATCGGTTGAATACTTTCTTCAAAATGGTGAAAAATGTAAAATCGGCCCGCAAATCAGTTTTCGAGCCCTGATCTTTCCAAAAAATTTATATGTTCATTGTTTTAATACGAGGAGTTCATATCTCAAATTTCAATGAAATCGGTTGATTACTTCTCTTTATATACATAAAAATGTATATTTGGCCCGTAGTAAACGTCTAGTTGCCGATGCCTGATTTCTTCCAAAACATACGAATTTTTGCGGACGGTCGAGCTCAGCTTATATATAAAATTTCAAGTAAATCGGTTGAATACTTTCTGCAAAATGTTCAAAAATGTAAAACAGGCCCGCTAAAAAGTGCAGTTCCCGAGGCCTGATATATACCAAAAGTTGATCGATCCGTGCCATGGTGGAAACAAACTTACATATAAAATTTCATCAAAATCGGTTCAGCCGAATTTGAGATACACGCGTGCACACACAGACCGACAGACCGATAGGTTGCTAAAAATAGTTTATTTACACTTCCCTACTATGGTGAAGTACGTTTCCACCGAAAACTCGATATGCAAAATTTGTTGCCATCACATAACCTACCTATTGTTTACACAATACGGTCTCATTGACTCAAAGATTAAAACATGTAAGAATCATTTTTATATTACTAAACTAAATTCTAGTCGTGGCAACAGTCGGGCTGAATGGAGAATTGTTAATGATATCTTAAATAAAAATAATTATGAGTCTAATATTTCTTTGGAAACAAATCAGTGGCCTCAAACACAAACCGCCTAACTCGAGTTAAGACAAAAATGAGATATGTTTACCAGCGAATTCTCCGTTTTGAGTTTCATATGCTCACAAAATTTGGTGGTTCTACGACTGTTGTAGCCGGAGTTATTGTCGAATTCACACATGACCTAACTCGAAATGGTGGCTATGTGCACTTGCACTAATCGCCTAAATCGAGTTAAGAGCAGAAAACATCTTTTTTATGTTTTTGACAAACCACTTATTTCGAGATAGGCTATTGTTGCAAATCGAAATTAATGACATTTTTTTTTTATTTGTATGAATTTTTACAACCGCTTATCTCGAGTTAAGCTTTTGTTTCAAAATTAATTTTGAGTGTTTTTAAATATTAACTCGAGATAAGCGATTTGTGTAAAATAATAATTGTTGGTTGTTTAAACTCATCTCGAGTTAGGCGGTTATTGCAAATGCAATTATATTCCAAAAGACTTCTTATGTTGAGTTAGGTTTTTATAACGCGTGCAAATAAGAATCAAAAACCAAAGTTAAGCGTTTAGTGTTCGAAATAATACATGATCAGTATAGAATATTTTTTAGTTTTTTATAATAAAAAATATTTTATAACGTATTAACATATTATTTTATGTGATATGTAGTGTAGGTATACTTTATGTCCATGGTTTAAAACTTGTTCACTATAGTTAAAATTAAATCTTACATTCAGCGACAAGTAAGATTGTTGTATTTTTTAACACAAAATATAAAACATCTGCAGAATTTACCAGCATTTTTATTGCTCTAATTACCCAAATATCCCATGTTTAAGATTTGCATTTTTTTATTTAACAAATAATCTTGTAGGTCATTTCGTGGTTTACCTGCGACAAATGTTTTTTTCAATTGACGGAGTTCCCATGTTAAAATGACACGTGGCTAGCTACCTGAGATTGTTTTGCGTTTGTGGTCTAACATAATTGTATTATTAAACAAAGTGTTGTTTTATTACGCCCTTGTAAAACACATGTTATTAGGAAGATCAAATTTTTGTGTTTAACAAGAGTTTTTATTTTAATTATTGTATTACAAAGCAACACTTTTATTATACACTAGTAAAACACATTTTGTTAGAAAATTCAAATTATTATAATATGCAAGGGTTTTCAATATAAAGATATAACAATATTTTGTTATACCTTTTATTACTCATTTCCGTAAGATTAAATTTCTTCCATTTTCAAATATTTATTATATTTTTGTTATTTCGAAGGAAGTATTTTTTACAAAGACAGTTATTTATTATTGTTTTTAAATGTGCTGATGTTGGAAATTGTTAAATAATGCAAAAATTATCCAATATAAACTTTATTCACGCTTAATAAATGTACGTTAAAAATTTTGGAACTTGCTAGGAGAGCTGAGATGATTGTGGCGGATGTTAGAGGTATTGCAATATATTTGAAACTAACATAACGGATTCAAAGTGTTTTAAAATATTGAAATTAGCGAAACTGGTCCTATAGTAAATAAACAAGTATTTACACAACAGATCTTACTTTGAAAACCGAAGTTACTACAGTTTTGAAAACCGCAATTGACTTTGGTCGTGGTGACAGTATTAATGATCCTGATTTTAAAATTGACAACATTCAAAAGCAAGTTTTCGGGTCCTATTGGGCATGTGAACATATCTGTAGGGATAAAAAATATGAAAAGATTTCTACTTTTATTCTTTTAAGAAAAATCCTTTTACAATTTGCCGAACGGTTAGAAAAATTCGCTTAATCTTTCGCGACCGGGCTTCCTGAATGCACTCAAGTACATGAACGCTCCAAACTGACTCGTGATCAATTTGTATGGAGTCTTAATTGAAAAGTAAATGCTGACAGCTAAAATAAAAAAGTCGAGCAAACTTACAATATTCTTTGTTTATTTGATAATCAAATACTTATATACTCTATGATAGGAGAGCAAATTCCGAACCAATTTACTTTGCCACAACTTTTTACGGCGATCTATATTGTTTTTACGGCAGAACTTAGAGAAAAACTGACGAACAAACCATTTTCTGTATGTAATTAATAATACGTCTCCAAGATTTAACTGTCACAAGTATCGAATTATTATTTTCTACACGAGTTCGAGTTCACTATCAAATTTGACTTTTCATTACAGTAGTTGTAATGACTCACACTCGATTTCATTTTGTTTTTGATTTAAAAATTTTAATTAATTCGCATTTAGTATCATTATGAACAAGTAAGAAAGTCATATGGACTATAGTACATAAATAAAATAACAAACACAAAACTCATAAACTCATTTTAGATATTACTTTATGTGCTGATTTTTACAATAATGTAACAACTTTGTCAGATCCGTTGCACAATGAAGCCTTTTTGTAATTGAATTACCTTTTGAAATTTTCTTAAGTGGAAAGAGTCGCACCACAGATTTCAAGAAATTGACTTCCAAAAATATTTTATAAGAACAGTTTATACAAAGATTTTTTATATTTTAAGACGAGGTGTTAACTAGTTAGATTTTCAAGATATACTCCGAATTGAAGAAGAAGAGAAAATTAGTCCCAAAAAAGAAAAACTTAGAGTACTTGATGCAATTTTTTAATCTGTTGGTTTACAAATTTTACAAAACGATTAAGACTGGAGATTTAGCAGATACTCATCCATATTTAGTTGGAGAATCCGAGAGAGAATAAAAGATACTGTCACCTTTCTTAAATTTAATGAAAAAATTATTTTTAAACTTTTAGAAATAATTTTTACTTGAAGTTTATTCATTTCTTACTTCAATTTATGTTTTTTATGACAATGATTTGAAAAAAAAGTGAAAAATCAAATAACGTAAAAATAATATATATATTTCTTCCCATTTTAGTATAACTTAAGTCAACTAAAACCATATTTTCAATTTTGCAACAACAGCTTAAGTCGACTTAAGTTTGACGAAAATACAAAAGTAATTTTTCACAAATCGCCTAAGTCGAGTTATGCTTTGCAAAGTGCTTTTTATAAATTTTGTATAACCGCCTATCTCACTTTTTTCATAATTATGAGAATACTATTAGTTGTTTTACTTCAGATTATGAGTTAATCGCTTCCTTTTTTAATTATCTTTCAATTAAAAAAAAAATTGGTTCAAAAAACTTCATAACTTTTTTCAAAATTTAATTTAAAGTTTAAAATGCATTTATCTCGAAATCACTAAAACAGACTTAAGTCGTTTGTGCTTGAAGCCACTGAAATAATGTTATCACAAATGATGCTAGTATTATATGCAACCATTTTAATCAATATTTTACTAGTATGCCAAATAAAACTTCCTCGAACTTGAACCATTTTCCTAATATTTCTCTATTAAGCTCTTTGGGTTCTATGTCTAGAAGAGAAAGTTTTGTTTTTAATGAAATTTCTGCTTCTGAGTCACTTATATTAATAAATAGCTTGAAAAATTCCAATTCTAAATCCGATTTTTCTCAGGTCTTGTCGCATAATATCTTAAAGCAAATAGCAGTCTATATTGTTGATATTTTAAGTTACTTGTTAAATTTTAGTGTTTTTCATGGCATATTTCCAGATGAGCTGAAAACAGCAGTGGTTTTGCCACTTTTTAAAAAGGGAAATGCATTTAATGTTACCAATTATCAAAAATTTTTGAGAAGGCAATGAAAAATAGTTTTGTTAATTACTTATAGAAACATGGTTGCTTCAGTAATGTTCAATTTGGTTTCAGGAGTGGCATGTCAACAGAGCAGGCTTTGTTGAAATTCTGTGGTGAGTTATATAACGGTATCAATAACAATTCTTCATGTTCCGCTTTATTTGTGGATATCACGAAAGCGTTTGATACAGTTCGACACGATTTTTTATTAGATAAATTATATGGGTTTGGTTTTCGTGGTTTCGTTTTTGAGTGGCTTGCTTCTTTTATTTCTAATAGAAAACAAGTAGTGCGTCTAAATTTTTGCACTAGCTTTGTTATGCATGTGAATGTGGGTGTGCCCCAAAGATCGGTTCTTGGACCAATTTTATTTTTAATTTTCATTGATTCAATTATGCGTTTTCTTATTGCTGTGACAGTTTTTTCAATGTGGTTGTGGACATAAATCATGATCTGGATCTTGTTAGGAAGTGGTTATTTAATAATAAGCTAGTTATAAGTAATAAAACTAAAGTAATGCATTTTGGTTTTAGTGGCTATTTGCCATCTAATTGTCTTGTCAAATATCACTCTCCGATTTGTGATAAATTTCCACTTTCTAATAATTTTGAAGTCTGTTTTTAAGATGAGTCCATGGTGTTAGTGAATTTAAATACCTGAGTCTTTTTTTGGATAATAGGCTAAATTGGTCAAATCATTGTAATTATTTAAAGAAATATTTTATGAATGTTATAAGAAATCTTTACAATTTGAATTTTTATTGTTCTACCAAGGTTTTGAGGATGTTTTACTATGCTTTATTTGATTCAAAGTTGCAGTATGCTATTGTTTGTTGGGGTGGATGTTATTTCAATAAAATTTATCCTTTATTGATTTCCCAGAAGCATGCTGTGAGACTGATTCTAAGGAAAAATAGGCGTGAGCATAGTTTCCCATTTTTTTTAACTTTAAATATTTTTCCGCTTCGTCATTTATATTTATATAAGTGTTTGAAAATATTCTTTTTGAGATGTGGGTACTCGACTCAACGATTCATTTCCAATTATAATTTAAGAGTTAATAATTTGAATGTCGTTGTTAAACCAAGAGCACGCACATCTCATTTTTCTCATTTTTATGATAGTGTGGCGCCTAGAATTTTCAATCGTTCACCTATTTATATGAGACAGGAGTCAAATATTGTATTGTTTTTGAGACACTCAAGACAATTTCCTTTTAGTTTTGATTTAGAACGTATAGAGGAATTTGCTTTTAGTCTGGTTCTTTAGCTTTTGTATTTTGTAATCCTAGATCTCTATTGGGTTTAGTCGATATTTTAAATAGATTTCGACACGATATTTTATTACGACACTATTTTTAATTTTTTTTCATTTTCCTTTTTATTTTATATACTGTTATTAATAAATTCTTT